>NW_020448886.1:157605-182235 GCF_003343035.1 Apteryx rowi | reverse complement strand
GCAGAGGAGGAGGGGGCGGGACTCACGTACTCTGCACCTGCAGGTCCATCTCGCGCATCTCGGTGAACCTGTCGCGCAGATCCATGGGAAGCTGCTCGATCACTGCGGGCACACGGAGGGGCGGGGGAGAGAGAGACAGGGAGGAGGGAGGCAGGGAGGGAGTCAGACACCGCCATGGGGGAGGGGGGAACAGACTCGTCGCCGCGGCTACCCCCGCCGCGGCTCCCCTCCCGTCAACATGCCCCGCCGCCCGGCATTTCCGTCCCGCACACACTCACTCTCCAGATAGTCCTCCAGATACAGCATGGCGGCGGCCGGGCCAGCGCCAAGGGGCTCCTCGCTAACGGGGGCTCGTCCCTTCCAATATGGCGCCGCCGCCAACAACACCAGCAGCTCGACTCAGCGAAAACAACATTGGCGGCTGACGGGGTTCGCCTCGGCCGCGCCGCAATTGGCTGCCCGCCCCTCTGACGCACACCGTGGCTCGCGCTCCCCCAAGGGCACCACGGGAAATGTAGTCTCTGCGCGGGGAAACCACAAGAAACTACGTATGCCATGATGCACTGCTCCGGCCGCGCCTTCCCGCGGGCCGCCCTCCCGCTTCTGCTGGCGCTGACGGGGCAGGTGGGCGGGCGGCACGGCGGGGCGGGAACGGCCGCGCTAAGGGCCGCGGGGCTGGCGCGCCTGGAGCGCGCTGCACAGCTCTCGCGGAGCAGGCTGGTGCTTCCCGGCGGTTGTCCCCTGAGGTATAGCTGGGGGTTTCTTACAGCCCCAGGTCCTGGAGTCCCTTAGAGTCCGTGCACTCTCTTTTCACCAGGGGTCTGGGTTTTAGACCCTCCCTTTTGCAGGCAAAACTTGTAAATGCCGCTGCAGGTCGTTCTGAAGTTCTTGAGGAATGGTACATCAAGCAAGGAGTATCGCAACTCCGTGACAATAGAAAAAAAAATTGCTCTAATTTCTGTCTTGTCTCATGAGAGAGCCAAAGTGAAAAAAACCTGCTTTGTTTAGCAGTTCACAGTAATATAGGTAGTAATAAAGTTACAGGTATGATAGAACATAAGTTTCTGTGGGCTTTGGAATTGCTCTTTAGTTTGGAAAACAAAATAATTAAGTACATAGAAATTATTGAAATTCAGTTATAGGAATTCTTACTGTAATTTAAATATTAAATGTTTTGAGCTGAATTTTTCACATTTTCAATCCCCCAAATCATCACAGTTTTATCATTAATTAATACTTACTAGTCTAGTCATGGACTAATGCATAGAAGACAATGATTGTGTTTGTCCAGATGTTCTTATGGTGTAACATGATGGTTTTTGATGGGGGGGGAGAAATTTTCAGGGAGTAGGTGATGTCGGATGTAGGTACAGGGAGCATAACAATTGCTGTACAGAACAGACAAGTTTTCTGCCATCTTCATTATCTTTTCATTTTGTCATCCGTACCATATGCTTCCAAGCAAGAAAAGGAAGTATATGACTAAGCCAAGCCTGAGTAAAAAACAGTGCAGGATGTTTTTGAGTGTCAGAATGAAGTGAAAAATGCATTCTTTTCCCAAGTTTTAAGTACATATATTGTGAGTAATTAGCTAAAGATGATTGAATTTTGGAAAGTGAAGCATAAATTCTGTGTATGGCTTTTATGAAAATTTTCATTTTAGTTACATCTTAAAAACATAATACATAGTCAAGTATTCTTTTATATTCCTATGTCATTATAGGTGAAAGGTATAACAATAACTATGAGCTTCTTGAAAAAGTGTTGTACCTAAGTGGTCACTTTCCATATTCATTCCATCATTAGCCATTTAGTCTGCACTGCTAATACAGAAGTATTGACTAATTTCATAAATACCACTGAACAGCTTTTAGATGGTAATTAAACCCAGTAAGTATCAATCAGGAGCCGTAGTTGAAAGAATCCGCATACTGTTTCTCGTACAAAGCACTCTAATTTGAAGTACAATTTTTAACACACTGGTATAGGTATGACAATGTTTTTGAAGTTTTGTGTGAGAAATTGGCTTGTGGCCATTTTGTTATGTGGAAGACAAAGGCTCTGACCCTTCTTGGGAAATGAATCCCTACACTTCTATTAAAGTGAAAGGTTTTGAGATGTTGAGAGAACGGAGCCCATTCAAATGCACAGCTAAAGCAATCATATCCTATTTTCATTAGGAGAAGAGCTTGGTGAATTTAGGGAAATCTGAATTGATGGGGTCACTTTTTTAATGCTCAGTAGTGAATGCTCAGTGGTAGCTTTAGTGCTTCTTAAAGACAGAAAACAAATTTTTGTAGTAGACAAAATGGGTATGTGTATATAGTGCAACAGGTATTTAAGAAAACAATATTGTACAAAATATTGTACAAAACAGCTCCATCATTAGAACTGCAACTGAAGCACAGTTATACAATAAATTCTTACCATTTGCTGCATGACCAAAATCACAGGACAGCCAAGACGTTGGGACCTGTAACTGTCTCCTATGCTCCCCTTTTCATGCCTGAGTTTGCTGCATGCCCATCTTTGCAGGCTTGGGGATAGCCAGCAAAATGCTCGCTGAGAGCCAGTCTGAAAGGTTTTTTTCCAAATGTTTCCTGTGTGCTGTGGTGCCCAAATCAAGCAATCTAAGAAACACGTTTCTTGGGGCTGGGTGTCAGTCATTCCCTTTAGTACTAGCATGTGCACTGTCCACAATAGTGGAAAGGGGAAATGAGACTCAGACATGCCAACAGAATGACAAAGACAAGATTCTGGTGGGGCTGGACCCTGCTGTCTCCAAGGTAGGAGTGGCCCCTTTATGTTTAATGTCTTAGTGGAATGTGTGAGCAACTCTTGTAAAATTAGGAAGCTTCTTTAAAAATCATGTGTTGTAATGCTTTACAACAGAGGATGGGAGGGGATAATATAGAATATAAGTGAAAATAAAATTCACCTTTGTTCAATATCTGTTGAAAAGCAAATATGAACTCCTTTATCTACCTGTAGTCCCCCTTTTTTTTGTACAATTGGAGAAACTGTCACATTGTCCATTTCTGCCAATGTTAATTCACACTGTATACTCAAATGAGTAGCCAGCCAAACTCAGTGGGATTGTGTGAATAAGTACTGCTCATCATGGCAGACTGACAGAACTGAGTTTAAATTGACATTTTAAGAAGTGATTAGCCATGAAGGCCATACAAAAGAAACAATATTTTTACAGTGAAAAACTTCCTGTTGTGTATAAATGTAAAGAATTAACTCTATTGACAAACCTGACTTTTAGAACAGCCTAATTAGAACAACCTATTTAGAACAACTCCTGATCAGACAAACATGGATTAATGACAGTGTTTATTGGGATGCAAATACACTTGAAAAAAGAACTAAACACTAGCTGTGAATTCAAGTTAAAAAGAAATTCAGCTTGTGAATTGCAATCAACATTGCTTAAAAAACCCTCCCATACAGCAGTAGAACTGCTTAGCATAGAGAAAAGAACGGAAGCCATAGAAGTTGTTGTTTCCTCCTGTTGGTATAAACCTTAACATTATTAATGTTGATGGCCTTTGTCCTGCAAATGTTTCACATGAATCATGCATCATCACTTGTGGCAGAATGATGGCATAAAGGAATATTGCAGTTGCTCTGTGATCCCCCTAAAGCTAATCGCTTGCATAGGTTTCATTAGTTTTCAACTGTCAGGAAAAAAAAAAACTGATTAAAAAACATGGATTTATGTTCTGATGTACATTTCTTAGATGGAGCTCAGACTTTTATATCTTCTCCCTCTCATCTGTCCTTTCCCATTTCAGATGTCTCTGATGTCTTTTTTTCTATAATTCTATTCTGTCACTTCCCACTTGCAGACTCATGTGCTAAGTCTCCGTCTGTCCAACAAGTTTCTCCTGTCCAACTTCCTATTCCTCCTCAATTAGTTGGTCTTCCCATTCACTATACCTTTCAGAACCATTCTCTCTATCTTGCAAGCTATATGCTTTTCAGGGGCTTTCTATACCTATTCAGGACTCTCACTGTTGCATAGTTTCCTTAGTGCTTTGATTTTTAACTCTTATCTAATCCAGTGTTTTTAAATCTATAGTCCTTGTGTTTTGTTTGTTTGTTTGTTTTTCAAGAAGGACTGGTTACTAATGCTTTGATTTGAAAAAATCAGGAAAGACCTATCTAGCCCATCCCTAGATTGATGATCCTAGGTCTCAGCTACCGCTGGTAGGTTTGTGCACTTTGATTTTCCCATACAGGGAAAATATTCACTAAAGAGCTTTAAGGCACAGTGATAGCCAGGCACTAAGTAATGGTACAGCAGAGCCTGTGTACAAGTACCAGCCTGGGCAGCTCTTAAAATACTGGAAGTGAGTGGTTTGCTTTTCTTTGGCACTCCCACTGCAGTACAGCAGCCCTGTCTGGCAGGTCGAAATCCATTCACCATGGTGCACTGCTGCGAGCATTTGCTGTCGATAGCAGTTTACAGAGTTTTGTCTAAATACCAGTGTTAGCATCAGGCCTGTGGGCTCTTCACAGGCTTTCAACTACTTTATTGTAATATGTCCTTATTTCCTGTTTGTTGCTATCTTTCTGCTGCTGTAACCTTTTCATTCTTTCCAGTCCTTCCTTTCTTGCAGTCCGACTGTCCCTCTCAGCAGCCATGGACCTCACCATCTCCCATATTCTGCCCCTTCTTCTGCTGCAGGGGCATCACCCACAGCCTCATTCTCACTGTGCAGGAAATAGCTATCATTCCAGCTGTACTACACACCATGGCTATTGGAGGACATTAGTTAAATAACTAAACTGTCTTGAGACTGAGTACCATGTAAGGGTTACAGCATGATCGTATTTGTTCTGGGCAATCAACTTTATGTAATGGGAAACTCCATCCAAAGCCAGAGCCTAAAAAAAAGCAGGGTGAGACTATTCAATAAATAATGTTACCCTTGTCTAGGGCAGCAGTATGCAGAAACTTCACAGTTCTGTGAAATGATCCTCAAAAGGGCAAATTTGGCCAAGAAGTATTGTGGTTGCATGGTAATCTATCTAAAAAATTACTTTCCATTTCTACATATTACAAACTCCTGCAAAGTCTGAGATTCATACTCCTATTTCTGGAAGCAAATCCATGACCCCAGATAATTAATTTACTTTTAACAGTCAACAGGAAAATGGAACTGCCATTTATCTTTCAGCTTGTGTTTGTGTACTGACTCAGGCAATTACATCTTCATCTTTTACCTAATTTTGTCTGCTGCAGACTCGGTTAAATTTACTTGCAGATTTCGGTTATTTCCTCAAAGTCGGCAGGATATGAGTGATCACTGTTTATATATTAATCACTTAAGTGTTTTTATCCTGACTTCCTAAGGAAATAAAGCATTATATAAGCATTCTCTGTTTGATAAACACTTCTTTATCTGTCCTTTCACTCTGCCCTCCCCCTCTCTTTTGAATTAACTGACTAATTTCAAACAATCTGAAAGAGTAGTAGTTCATCTTGTAGAGAGCTGAACAGTAGTTGCTCCTTAAAGGCTCTGTTGTCCCTAGTAGTGTGTTTTCCTTCCTTTCACTGAGGAAAAGGTTGCAATGTGAACTTACCATCTACTAGACTCAAGAAAATCTACACATGAGAGCAATGTTATGTGAGTGTCCCAACCACTGGAAAAGCTTCGATTGATGAACATAACTTATTAAAAACCATTATAAGCTACAAATGCACAAGGAACCAACTTAAGTAGTTTTGCTGTTCATAGAAATTCTTGGGATTTTTGCTTTTTTTTTTTTTTTTTGAAATCCTGTATGCTGGATCATATGGCATGCATGGGAATACAGTTTGAAAATAATTACTTTAATAATTATTTAAACAGTTATAGTAAAAGTCTATTTTTCAAATGCCTGTATCTGATTATCTGTAATGAAAGATATTTCTTCCCTTTTTATTATAACCATCAGATTATAAATCATACATATTTCCATGAGGTTGGGCATTCTTGTGGCTGGAAGAGGTTCACACCCGGTAGCTTTCCACCAAGAAATGTTAAAATTGGCTCCTGTGCCATCAATGGCACAGAAGAGTGTGAGATTAGATATCTGTTCCCCGTGCTGCTCAGAAGACATGCTCTGGGAGGGTTAGGCTCTGCAGGTGGGGCAGGGAAAAAAAAGCTACGGGTTAGGGGATGTTAATGCAGTTCTGTAATCCTTCACTCAGATTCATACGCTCGTAGCCTCTCTTGCCCCTGCAGCAAAATCAAAGAAGGCAAAAGTGACAGCAGGGGGAAGGAAATACTCTGAGAAATTTGCCAGGGTAGTGACATTATGATTGACTGGAGGAACACAGCTACCATGGGAAGGGATACAGATGTTGAGGTCAAGCATGAATCTTCACTGCTCCTGGACATACATTGTCAGATATGTGAGAATAGTACAGAATTCACCTTCTCCTTCATGATCATTAAATGACAGCTGTGTAGAAATTGAGAAACAAGAGAATCTGGAGTTCAGACTCTGAGGGGTTGTAGGAGTGGACAGATCTTTGTGACAGAATCCAAATACTGTAGCTCCTTACTGAGGGAGGTAAGGATAAGATCTACCCAGATTTAGCACAAGACACAGGTCTATCTCTTTGCTAAAACCATATTGTGATAATGTTAAGCAAAATTTTGGAAAAAAAAAAGGAACAAACAACAATGTTTCTCAAAATTTTATTACTGGAAGTATTTGAGCTGTAGCTACAATGCTCTAAAGATATAATCAAGCGGTGTTTTCAGGGAAACTAATTTCCATGATAATTATTTTATTAGAGAAATGTGTACGGTTGATGAAAATACAGACAATTCTGGGAGCACAGAAGCTTTTCTTTGACTGCTATTTTCAGGTGACATTTCTATATTTTTCAAATATTTCACTTGGTCTAAACATACTTGATTTGTGTACCTTTGGTCAAATTTACAACACAATTAAAAATGTTTTCTTAACTTACAAATGAACTAGTATTACTCCCTAGTGACTTGCATCAGCTTGCTTTAAAGTTTTTATCATTTATCATTTTTGTTCTGAAATGCAATTTTGTGGTGTCAAATGTGTTAAGCCCTATCATGCTAGTTGCTACGTAAATACAGAAAAAAAGGGGGCTGCAGCCTAAGTTAATATCTAATTTGTTTTTCATGTCATACTTTGGTGGGGTAACCTTTCTGTATTTTAGATAACTTCTAAAGGTTTGCAGTCAGCCCATACCATAGTGATGTTACAAGTTACCTTAATGTTTGCATAAATGCAAAAATCTTTCATGTAAGCAAGTCCCAAGTAATTTGAAATTACATTGCTAAAATAGACAATAAGACCCATGGCACTCCATTTTAGAAGAAGGTTGATCTTGATTCAAGTTTTTATACATGTCCACAGTTCTCCTATTTTTCAAGGCCCATTATTTCCAAAAAAACATGTGAGCAATACTTTGTCTTTAATGTGAATTGAGAATTTGCCTGTTAGACGCCCACCTTGTTTCAGTATTGCAGTAATTCAGTGGTATTTAAAATATGGAGAGAGTTACATAGTCACTTTGGGCATAATATTAGTTGGTATTAATTCAATGAAGCACATATTTCCAGTGTGGAAAGTGGTAGGAATGACACTTTAAAAGCCCATAAGCAGGAGATCTTACTTACAAAAGATTTAATTTTGGGGAAGAGGTTCTAGTTGAAAGATTTTCCAACTAATACTGTCATGCAATATTGGTTGCAGAGCTGTATGGTCTTTTACATTTTCAGGTATTTTGCCCTTTAAATTTGCTGTATCACAGAGAAGTTATAAGAATTGAGGGCTTTACCATAAAAGAAGTTATTACATGGGAGGCCTCATTTTGAATTTGCAGCATATCAGTAACTCTAAGCTAACATGGCAGGAGAACATTTCTTTATTAAGAAACAAAACCTCATTGTTAATTATCTGTCAATTAGCAGTTTATAAGAAAAGTAATAAAATGCTTTTTACCCCAATTCAATTTGAAAACTAAAAGGTTTTTTTTTCCCTCTTTGTTAACTAGAAATCCTGTATTCCACTTAGTAACAGTCTCAGATTTTATGCTGTGTTTCTGCCCTTAAAGATTGATGCATAGTGCTTGGGAATGCAGCTGACTGGGAATTCTTCAGTGAAATAACTTTTTCATTGGAAAATGCTCATTCACTATATATTAAGGCATTTACAAGAACATATCTGCTTCAACAGAACTTTTACTGGAAAGTAAAGCTTAGAGTGAGAAAGAGTTATAAGAGGTAATAGGCTTGTGATCCTGAAGCTCTTGAGAGATAAGAAAAATAAATTCAAGTTTTCTTCTGCCTTATTTAGATGTGGGACCTGAACTTCTCTCTCCTTGATCTTAGCTTAGTGCCCTGACTGCTAGGTGTGAGAGAAAACCGTATAGATCTGGTCCAATGATTATTGTATCTATCTGGGATGTTGGGTACCTAGCTTCATGTCTTTGTTGCAGTGAATTTATACAAAATCTAACAGCTCCAACAATTCTAATTCACCTCTAGTTTTGGAAAAATACTGTAGAAGAGTTGCTTTCCTGGTGGCTGGAATATATTTCTGGGAGAGAGAGGAATGGCAGACCTGCAGACTATCTTTTGCATCCTAAGTAAATTCCCCTCACTGACAGACTGTTTTCTGTTTCTGTGTGTGCATCTAGAAAATCAAAAGGTTTTAGCTTAATTTAATAAATAACATTTAAGAAACCTTAAAAAGTTTTACAGGATCCGAAAACCATTTCCTGGTCCAACCTGATATTGAGCATCTTTCATCAATATAGGGCAGATTTGACTGAAATTATTTATGATTGTATATGAACCCAGTTATTAACTCACATTATTTCAGTTTGACTACAGTTGTATTTATATCATGATGTCATTAACACTAAAAATGATTTTTGTTAGCAGTGAAAGCTGGCACTCTATGACTGACACTGAACGATATACTGTGTATAGAATGGGGGATTCTCACTTGAATAACTTGACAGAAAGCTTAAGGAATTTAATGTATCTTCTGAGATAGTGTTTAATAAATTTTTGAGAAAGAAATCAAATGGCTCCTAAATTCTTTGTATAATGCGCACTATCAGCTAACACAATGTTGTTGTTTTATAACAATATTTAGCTGATAATTAACATAGTAACAGATAAGTATTCAATAAAAATAGAAACAGTTCTTAATTATTTTCTATCATCATAGATACCAACATTTCTTTATCTTTTCCATTTTGAGACTAAACATGAATCCACGTTACAAATGCTTGCTTCTAAAGAATGTTTACTGGGATGTGAAAAACCTAGAATGGTATGTCTTAGCAGGTCTCTTCTTTTGTAAACAGGATTAACACAAATAGTGCTGCCAGAAGATGATGATGATTAATGGTTCTAAACACTATAGATCTGCATTATGTAATGCATCTCATATCCTTGAAATGAGAGCTGTAATTTGTCATTATTGTCTAGAGCTAAAATTACAACGGGTGATTTACAAGAATAGATTATAGTATTTTATAATTGCATTTTTTTAATTTGTACGGTCTTATATTTGAAAAAACATTAGATCTCAGAGCAATGCATTCATTTTCTGTGTAGTGACATGCAATGGCTGGTAAACAATTATACATTTGTTTAGCTAAAATAACCCCTATCATATTTCTTATACAGTATGATACCCTATATGTAGCTCCACAGAGTGGAATGAGCTATAAGGATATCATAACTCAGAGGCATTTTAAAGAGTCTTGTTTGAAGAGGTTTCTGTGCATATATGTTCCGCTTTGGGATAGAAGAGTTAACCATTTCCCATTCTGCCTGTTGTGCTGGATCTCATGTCAGCCTTGCAGCTTGGAAAGTGTCAGGCTGAGGTTCAGAAGACAGAGATGAAACTGGAAGAAGTGTGCACATCAATCCAGCAAGCCATTTGAAAATTTATCAAGTTAGAAAAAATGTGGACTGTGTTAACTTTTCCACTGGCAAAATAAGCCAGAGCAGGAGTTAAAGGATAGACAGATTCTCACTTTTTGATTTGTCCCACTGGAAACACTGGCTTCCTCAGTGGCTGGGAGGCCTCTCCATGGAATTTTCCTTTTTTTTTCTCCTCAACAACGGACAACTTTTTCTTAGAGGGGACATTGTGGGCTGGTGGCCAAAACCATCAGCCAAGGAGCATGGGTTACCATGTCATCCAGCATGGTGTTCTGATTTCTTACCCTGGAAGTTTCATTTACTGATTGTCAAACAGAGGATCCAAGGCAGTACACAAGAATTTTCAAACAGTGGCTAAGTCAGTATCAGTGAACTAAACGGGTCCAGGAACAAGCTAGGGTCCAGCCACAAAACCATATATACAGTTAAATTGTTACCATATTTCCTGGGACAGTTTTGGCCCATGCCAGCTAGCATATCCCAAACAATGCCCTTCGCTGTTTAGGAGTTAGGGCATGGCAGGAGCCATTCCCGACAAGAAGTTGTATGGGATTACTCTGATTTTTTGAGGGACAAAGAGAGTTAAGCTGTATGGACCCAAGCTGTACCAGCTATGCCTGCAGACCTTAGGTCCTTGCTCTTTTTATAGCCAGTTGGCCCCAGTTGTCAGAGACCTTTCCAGCAGCTTAGTCAGCTGAGAGGAGAAAAACACACTCTTCTCACCAAGAAGCACTCATTTTCTACTTTTATTTCCTCATCTCTAGTCACCCACGTGGCTGGCAGTGTTCACAGTTAACCCTCAGTGCCTTGGGAAGTGGAACACTTTCTGCCTTCTCATGGGAATTACTTTCCAGCAAGGCTAGCCTCTTGTCAGCATGCCATTACTGCTTCCTGACAGGCCAGCTCCTAATACTTCTTCTTACTCTTGCTGTATCCCCCTGTTTTAGACAGTGAATTAATTCTCTAACTGCCCTTGGCTGTTTTTAGTTTCATACCATGTGTATGGCTCACTGTAGGCTGCAGAGTTCATTAAGAGGCACACAGTATTTCATATTCAAAGAATTTGTCTCTCTTAACCTCTCTGTACACTTTCACAGAATTACAGAAACTATATGTAAGAGATGTCAGACAGAAAAACCTGATTCATGGCATTTTTTGTGGGAATGCACTAAAAATCCAACATTTTGGCTTATGATATGGTCTAATGTGCCCTAATCATTTGAATGGGAAATTCCATTAAATCGGTGACTTATGGTTCTGGAATTGCTCAGTGACCTCAAGTGCTGGAGGACAGATGAAGCTTGCTTTCTTTATTTACTGATGCTGGCTCATAAATGTATCTTGATAGCTTGGACAACAGAGATGACTCCCTTGTGGGCCACTTAGTTGAACTTGACTAAAGAATGTCTGCCCCTGGAAAGAAAAATATTTGGTTTCCAGCAGAGAACTGGAGGTTTCTGTGCCAAATGGGACAGTGTTTGGAACAAGCTCGAATAAAATGGAAAGAAGATTAAATTATCACACTAGCACTGAAAGTTGTTATGTAGACATGTTCACACACAATGCACCCATGCAAGTATCTGTCTATTGTGAATGATTTTCTTTGTCTATTTTCAATTAACTGCAATTATGCAGTTAACTGCATAAAGCTAATTTAATCATTACTAGGTGCTTGTTCTCAAAAATATAGAAACATTTTGTTAAATGTATAACATAGGCAGCAAGTGATATGGTCACATTAAGCTGCTAAAGAGAAGGTAACTGTGGGCCAGATAAGTCTTCAGAGGCAGGACTTTACAGGGCCCTGCAAAATTAGTGATAGCCAGAGCCAAATGCCTTCCTATCTAGCATCACATATAATTAAAGTATAGTCTGGAGGTGCTCTGTGCCTGCTTTCTGTCTCAGAGATATTGTCATTTATGCACTATGAAGAATTAATATGTTATAAAAAAATTTAGTTCAAAACCAGCATATTATTTTAGAAAGTAGTTGGGATCAAGGAGAAATGTTGTAATCTGCTGAAGATTTCAGCTGTAATCACCCGCTCAGTTTTGAATTTTAATCATCCCCCCTCCAAACACACATCCACTCCATATATGTACATGTGTATGTGTATGAATGCATATACGTATATATATGTTATTTTGTCAATATTGTTCAGATCCTGGTTGTAATACTAATTTCCACTGTATTCCCTTACATTATCTCCTTTCAGTTGATACAATATATACTTAAAGATTCAGAATTTGAAAGGGATAGGAAAAGAAAAGAATGCATATTTTCAGTGAAGGTATACGTGTGGTTTTAGGTAAGATATTTATATGAAAGACTGAACTGAAAAAGGACAAATAGAAGATCATAAAGGTAAACTTATAGAATTTAATGGAAAGTTATAACCTTGTTATATATTTTTACTTATCCTACAGATTTCATTAGGAAGTAATAGCCTCTTTATATAATCCTGTAAGATAATTACAAAAAAGAAAAGGTCACATACTTGAATATATTCTCTAAGTTTTAAAGTAACTTCTGTAGAATCCTACCAGTTTTGCCTCTATTAAGTTCTAAAGGTTTTTTTGTAGAGACTCTTTTCACAGAAATACTGAATGCATGGATACAGTTGGACTATACATGTGCCTTATTCAGTGAATTACTAGTAGCTATCATTTGCTGCCTTGCCACAGCAGCAACAAAATAGTACAGAACAGAACTCCCATATCGGATAACACACACACCAGCTGTCCCTTTAACCCACTATTCCCCTTCATCCTGATATAATCTTTGTCTTTGTTTATCTTTAAATATATTTTTTCCATTTGTGACTATTACTTTGTTTGTAAAGCCACGCCTTAAGTGCCAGTTGAATTATGGCAAATTCTATGTTTATAATGGAAATAAAATATTTACTTTATACTGATACAAGAAACAGAAGTTTCCTATTGGTATTTGTGTAACTTTAAGAAATGTCTGTGCATCTTGTAATATAGGTGCCATGTGATGCAGTAGTTACCATGGAAACAACACTATTTAATAGCAAAATCAGGCTTCAGAATAGCTTTATCTTAATCACCTTTTATTTTTCCATGTGTTCCAAGTATTTTTCTCTGTTCGACATGCAGTGAATATGAAACATAACATCTCTGTGTGTTGAAGGATGATATGCTCCACTTTCACAACTTTTCAGGCATTGCAAAAATTCAGGCATTCAGGCTCCCATCTGAGTAATAAATTCCTTGTGTTCCTATTATTATGTGTATAAAAAAGATAAGTGATGACAAAGCATATATGCACTTTATAGAAATACATCTGAATATCTTTAGAAGATGTTGTCAGGAGACATCTCCAAATAGAGACTTTCACACTTTAAGCACTACATAGGTAATGGTGGTCACAGAAAAGGTTCATTGCTGGTGCTGCACTATGTTTTATGGAATAAAGGAGCATGGTTAGGCAGTTTGAGAAAAGATCTGAGATTTCACAAATCCTACAGATATTTGTCAATTGAGCATAGCCGCTATTCCATTACATTAAGGCCTCTGTGAAATAATGCTTCCTTATTTGAACAGAATTGTCATCTAATGCAAAAAGCTCTTATTTGATTCTTGATATTATAAGATGTTCTCAAAGTGAGTGCACGGAAACAGAAAATGTACATGATGAAATACCATACATGACTAAGAAGTATTTTCTAACAATATTGATGGTGGGGCAAATGTGTCAAATGTACTTACATAATACAATTCAGATCAATAATACTTTTTTAAACTTTATCATTCAATACTATATGTACAATTTTTATTGTCTCATTCAGTGCTAATGAAACATTCTTCAAACATTTATACTCTTGGATTTAGAAAAGACTAACAATGCTGAAAAATATGTCTAGGTTTAAAAATAGTATAATATATTTGCTAAGTATATATGTTATATTTAAGACTGACAATAACATGGAAATACATCACCACAACTGTAAGTATACAGATATATATTTAAACTATATAAAATATTTAACATCTAAATTATAAAAAATTAAGAATGAAGAAAACCACATAATTTGCAGGATATATTTATATATATAAATATATGTTTCATTTGCATATTTTTTATGTTTTTAAAAGATCTCTTTTTAATCTTTGAGATTATTCGTACATGAGTATAGCCTTAAGAGATTATTAGTACATGAGAACATTTTTGGTCACAGTAAAATTAGAAAGTCCTTATGAAATATATACTTTACAGTAGATAGAGTGCTATGAAGTTATGCCTTTAGCAATCTAATTTTTCTTGGTAAATTTTTGAAAATTTTAAATGGTTGTATCTTGTGTAACTCAAACTTTGTCATTCAACAGCCTAAACTTTTGTTTTTCTTGCGGGGGGAGGGAGAGATCTCTTTTCTTTCATATAGCTAAATAAAGTAAGTTCTTAACACATCAGATGTGATGATATGTGGCCAAATTAAGAAATCCTGCTCAGTCCCAGCTGCAAATGAATCATCGCACACTTTCAGAGAAGAAAGGAATCAGAGTGGACTGTGAAGAGAAAGATACAGTAAGGGAGGAATTTTTGAGAGATGGATTTCACTTACATCAGCTGGTACAAGGAAAGTTTCATTGAGGAATTATTGCAAGAGAGGTGAAGGAATTAGATAACCATCTGAAAAAGTAAAGAGAGCACATAAGAGAAATGTCAATATAAGAACTAAAGAAAGAATGAAAAAGCCTGCAGTGAAAACCTCAAAGTAGTCATAAGATTTGTCTAGCAGAATTCATGCTGCACAAAATAAAGGGAAATTGCTGTTGTTAGTGATCTATGTCTGAAGGATGGGGGGAAAAAGAGAATGAGTTAAGGGTAAAAAAGAAAGGGGAGAAAACAGGACAGATGAATAACACTGGAAGTAGAAGTGAGAGAAGATTGTGAAGGATAGCAATGCAAAGTCATGGGCAGTCATGAAAGGCCAACATATAGCCAGTAAGCATATAGGAAATAATGGTGGCTGGAGAAAGGTAACGTGGATGGTGAACTCAAGGATGGATCAGCTTTTAGTGAAGACAAAGCTAAACTGAATGGTCATTTTGGTAAAAAGAGGAACGCATCCACAGCTGAAAATCAAGAAAAGATTTTATAGCTGGGAGGAAGGATGAGGCCAAAGCAGTGGTCAAAATCAGAAATATGGAGTTTCCTTTGTACCTAAAAAAATAAAATGTCTCATTCTAGTCTTCTTATTCTAGTCTTCACATTCTACTTCCATCCAACCACTTATCTCTGCCTTCTCTTTTCAAAATAGTCTTTTCAAAATATGCTGCCGGTGCAGCTTTCTCCCTGAAGAAAATGTTCTCTCCTTCTCTGGGCTAAGATTAACTTCTTTAAATGTCAAATGTAGCATCTGGGATTAGATTCTGACAAGGGAGTGGACTTGTTAGTTGATATGGCAGTATAAATAAAAAGGTCTAAAAGCAAGAAAATTTCATCTTCATTGTAAAGTTAGCTATTAATTAGGACACTGATTTGTATAGGCTATATAGGTTTTTTTGCAAAATCATTATAGAACCTTCTGCAATGAGAACTGCCATTACGAGCAAAAGAAACTGGTAAGGGAGAAACCATACAGTTGCCACTCGATAGCTGTAGGTAGTTTGACACTGTGGCTAGTCTTAATAATTTCTATCAAGAAATTGTTGTTCTAATGTGACACAGACAAAAGAGCCTTTGCTCATCTCACAGATTCAGTAGGTTCTTATAAGTGTAAGATGTAGTGTCCCCCAAATGAAAGTTTATTAGTATTGTAGTTTAATTGATTTTGTGTATGAAATACTGCTGTGTCAATAATTTGTTCTGCTTCCATTTTTAATGTATTATTGCAATGAATTAAATATTTTTTCAATTATTATGAAGCATGAATATTAGTCTGGATATTCAATGGCTGATTAACGTGAAAATGAATTCTAGCTTGGAAAACATATTGATTTCTTTTTCATTCATAAAAAGAAATAAAAGGAAATCAGAGGCTAAAAAGAATGCTAGAGGCAGGTCTTATTACAAAAGTAGCAACAATATAGACATATATTATATAAAAGCCTAAGCAATTAATCTCTATACAACAAAGTGCATAAAGTAGTAGTTAATATTTATATACAGTGAGAACTATGGATATAAAAGTAGCTTATTAATCTATAAAGTAAACTTTGCTTTGTATATTAATCAATGCAGCAATATTTTTCAGAGTCTCAAATAAGCCATTTGATGGGAGCATAATTAGATTTGTGTTTCAGCTCTGGAAATACCATTGTGTGCACTTTTTCTACTGCTTTATAGGCCATAGCAAGTTGTTCCCAGGACACTTAACAGACAAGTCACATTTTCATGATTCAGTGGAGCTTTCAGTACATTTAGGACACGTAGCTGCAGAGCTATTTGGTGTAGCAGTTCAAGGACACCTGCTGGTGCTGTGGAACAAATAATTTATTTACAAATACAGATTTAATGTGTTTTTGAAGTGCAGTAAGATTTCCTTTGAACCTGAAAAAGAAGAGTTGATAACCTATACATAGTAGTGTGATGCAAACAGAGAAGATAATTTAAACTAAGTCATGTTATAGTTATCAAAAGCATCCTAACGCTGTAGTACTGAAATAAGAGCTCTTTGATAAACAATCCACCAGGACTGTAATGTCATTTTAACACATTCCATGGAAAATCATAGATGAATGATAGCAGGTAAGTTTCCAAGTCACTGATGTGATAAATCAGAGCAGACAATTCTCTTCAATAATGGTGTCTTACTGTCAAACAAAATTGAGCTTTATGGCACTTGAGTTCCTATTATCTTTTTCAGAAACGTTTACAAAGGCTATTTATAGTCACTCTGACATTGCTAGGATGTTATACTAACGTTGTATAGTATTTCTGACTCTTGTTTGTGACCAGTTTGTATCATCTGATCGATTATGTAGCAGCGTTCAGTCATGTCGGTGGCAATGGGTGTGGGCACAAGAAATGATAATCACCACCACCACTGAGTGGCAGTCTGGTTCTTTGTGTCTGTGTCTGCACTGCGAATTCAGCACTCCCTCTTACCCTTGTTTTTGGTCCATAGAAGTAATACATCAACATTTCAATAACACATTGTTTACATGATGAGCAGCCAATTCACCCACTTGAAAAATGGGCTACATTCATGAAAGGTATTATAAGAGACTCTTTATGATGGAATTTTAACAAATCAGTGCCATGCATTCTCATCTGCCAACTTTTAGAATTGAAAATACTTGAGAATTATAAGTACTTGTGAAAATAATGAGGTTTTGTGTTCAGAGGAAACTCTACAATGGATGATTCTGCTGCACATATTTATAAAGTATTGCTGTTTGTCTTGCAGCAAGCATACAGACACTCCAAGAAAAGATCCCAGCCAACACTATTGAGTAGTACCCTACAGACAACTAACAGAAACAGCTCAGATTTAGGGCACAAGCAGTCTACCTTAGATAATATATAGGAAATAGACATAAAAATGGTCAGGAAGTCACAATCATCCTCTATCCATGAAAGATCACTTCTGATTCTGATTCTTTAATGAAAGCTAGTTACTTGCTGATTCTCACGATCCTAGCCAATTCTCTTACATGAAGAATCCTGCATATTTCAGAAATGTGAGACTAATTATAATGTGAAGGAAAAATATGGTGGTAACCCTAGTCTCACTCATCACTGAGGAGAAAAGCAGGCTTGACTTAGATACTGAAATATGTTCACTTTTTCTTTACATTGGCTCAAAGCAATTAAAACCTGCCACTTAAAAATTCCAGATATTCATTAAAATAAATGATGCTTTGAGAGACACCCTTCTCCTAAAGTCTTTCCAACACTTTTATATTTTCAGTTTAGATACAAAATGTCTTGACAGGCATGCACCCTTGCCCCATACAGATCCAATTATCATGTAACAGTGCTAAAAAGTCATAGGAAGAATCTGTATCTTATAATACAGAAAAAAAGTTGTTTATTAGAATGAAGAAAATTGCAGTCAGACAACCTGCTTTTCTTTTCCTATCTGAAGAGCTTCAGCCTAAAACATCTTTATTTTACCCTTCCCACTAGGCTTTGTAACAATAATAATTAAGTAATACATAGTTTAGATGTCTTCATATGCTTTGTTTTCCTTTTGAAGTCTCAGCATCCCTCTATCATTCTCCAGTTTGCAATATTTTCTTTTCTCATCTTTTCTTAATGTCTTTGAATTTCTACTCATCTTTCTGTTGTTTCTGTATCCTGCATTTTCCTGCCTCTCTTTCAAGCCCCTCAATGATAGTTTCAGCAACAAATTTTTGAGGGAACTGTGAGCCTGGCACAAGGACTTTCCAAGGAAACTGGAACACCATTTGTGTTAGGGCAATTCACACCTCGTAGCTCCAGCTTTTGTCATCAGAAGACTTCTGTGTAATGATGCAGAGACTGCTGTTATCTCAGACACTTCTATATGCTGATTCCTGAGTGACAATCTCAATGCAGTGAATAGTCTGTTCTAGGGACAGAAACTTAGGAAGATGAACAGGTTTAGCAGCAGAGGATACTTAAAGGAGGAGTAAGAAAAAAAAATGTAGATAAAAGGAAGGATGAAGAGAAAAAGGAAGAAAGTGAAACATATGGAAAGGGAAGACTTCATGTATGTCCCCTCCCCATAAGACTGTGATGGAATTGATAACTTCCTGAAGTGCTTTTCCAGTGCTTTGCAACACCAGATTTGGCTTCAACAATTCTAATAAGGTCTCTGCTAATTCTGCTTCCTTCAGTCTCAGCAAAAGGAGACAAAGCAAAGCAAGAATTCAGTTCTGATTGTCACATTTTTCACAGATACTACAGTGTGCTCTTTGCTACTGTAATATCCAGTGCTATGACTGAAAACGAGGTGCAGACTACAATAAACTGTACTCTGAAGACTGCTGTGCCTTTTCCAATTTCTGGAGCTGTTATAAATGTTGAACTCCTAGCTATTGCATGTCTAGCAAAATTCTTCAGCAGAAAACTGTGTGACTACCATTATTACACCAAGCACTATATATTGAAGAAAAAGTCACAAAAAAGCAATAGAGCATTTTTTTCACTCTATGTCTTATAGCACAAGCAGGACCTTTCTGTTAAACCGAAATCCATTCTTAGGAGAGGAGAATAAGAGAAGGAAAAATAAGCATTGGGAAGAATCCTGGGATCTATAGCAAAGAAGCTCATTCTATGGCAGGGCTAAAACAATCTAACTCCATATTTTTTAGGTCCTTGAGCTGTACTCAACTTGGAGCTCCCTAAAATACTCTTCTTTCCAGACTCAGTGATATACATCTCACTGACCAAAAGACACTTTCTTGCTGCCTTCTAAGAACTTCACAGTTATACTATCTGCTGAAATACTTTTTGTGATTAGCTTTGGTAGCCTTCTACCTCCCACTGGCAGGCTGAGCATGTTTTCTGTAATAGATAGGATTTCCACAGGCTCTCCTAACAAGCAGTTAACCCCTAATGAGTTGATATACACCTCTATTAAGGATTTTCATTTCCTGGCTTTTGGAGCACATCGCAAGACTGTTGAACTAGAGATCACAGAGCAAGATTCATCTGTTTCTGGCTTTCAGACTCATCAGTTTTTGTTATTTCTAACATACTAATTCTGGTATCAAGGACATATTTTTCCAGCTGAATTTGGTTCCCAGACCATTTTTTTGATGTGCTTGGAGATTTTGATGCATTTAAAAATATACATAATGTAAATAAAGACTGAAAAAAATGTGAGTTTTTCTTTCTTAGATGGAATTGAGAGCAAATTTTAATTTTCTCATTTTTCTTTTTCCCACCTGCTATATGATATGCTATTCTCATATTTTAATGTGTATTATCATTTCCCTCCACATTTCTCTTGTTCCAGATGCCCTGACTCTGCAAAATCCATGCTCATCCATACTTACATACATATTCACCTTCACAGAGAAACACTGAAACACATAGAAGTTATAACTGTTTGGCTACTTGCTCAAAGATTATTGTGTATGGATTATTTGTTGTATGTTTTTTTTAAAAAAAGTATTGCTGGCAGTGAAGAGGAAGGCTGTCTGCCTTGCTGCAGCTGCTGCTGCAGTCCTCTAGGCAAGGTGGAACCTGGTGTGAGAAAGAGTTGCTCTTCTCCTCAGCTGAAGAGCAACTCAGAGGAGATTCTAGGCAGACACCGATGGCCAGAACAGAAGAAGGTAGAGAGGAAAGAGGTAGCAAGGTAGGCTTACAGGGTAATTCAGGTTGGGAGGCACCTCAGGAGGTGTCTAGTCCATCCTCCTGCTCAAAGCAGAGTCAGCTGAGGTCAGACCAGGTTGCTCAGAGCTTATCTAGTCTGAGCTCGAACAAAGAGATTCTTGAGAGGAATGGACAGCAGATCTGTAGTGAAGCCTCTGAAATGATGGAAAGAAGGAAAATTTTCCTAGAGACTCAGACACCTCCCCCCCCCCCAAAAAAAAAAAAAAAAAAAGGAACTGCTGAGATGTTGTTTCAATTTAGGGAGCCCTGGAAAGTTGCTGAACTAGAAAGCAGTAAAGTCCAGCTGCAAGAGCCCATTGGACCAGACCAAAATTTGTTTTCAAGACTATGATTTTAATCTTTTAATCTTCTGTATTTTATCTATTTCAAGTGTTATCTCATTCCAGACTATTGTTTTCATATTCAGATAAAACCAAGCTTTAGAAATTGGAAGATGTTGTAGTCTTTTGATGTCGTTGTTTCACGAAAAAGGACAGTTTTACCTCATGGTTTTAAATAATGCTGGGCCCTGCTATACACATGCATTTAACAGACAGGTTATTCTTGAGTCAGCTAGTACACCTCCAGTTTTATAGATGGTATTTGTGTAACTGAGATTTTTGTTGTTAACAGAGAGGGAGGATTTTTGATGTTAGGGAGGGATATTCACTGGGTAGACAATCATAAACAGTGTCTAAACACTAAGACCAGGCAATAACCAAGCTTAAAACCAAGGCAAACCAGACCCTGGAGCCAGAGAAGTTAAGCGCTGTACCAAGAGCAAGAGAGAAAGGAAAAGATGGACAGAAGAAATCTGGAGTTCAAAGAGGAAAGGGCAGGAGACTGTGCAGGCCATCTAAGTTTGAGTCCAGGATAAGGAGCAGCCAGACTGGGAGTGAGGCTGAGGAAGATTTAAACTAAGCGGACAGGACCAAAGTATACAGACACCATTACAATCAAGTAACACACTGAGAAAGCAAGACAAACTGATGAGATGCCTGCCTGAGACACAGCAGACCACCAGTTAGCTTCAGAAATCCATCCTCTGTGATCGGTGTCTGGACTGTTAGTCACATAAACTACTTATTTCTGACAGATACCAGTTACAGAGCTTGCCTGCCCAGCCCATACCTGACAAGGGCTTGTAATTAAAAAGGAATGTATATAAAGGAATGATTTAAGTATCCTCAAAGCCATACAAATATCACATAAAAGAAATGGATCAAGGAATTTTTGCACTTTCCTAAGGAACTGGCAGTGTGGTTGGAAGAAATATATTAAAATTTACCCATTAAGAACTTCCCTGCTGCAAACACGCTCTGCTATCAAAGACATTTCTAGCTTAAAATCTTGTAAATAAACATGTACATGAATAACTCATCTGAATAGCTCACCTGAGTTGAACAGACACAATGACGAATTAAAATAATATACATGCCAAAGCATATCCACATGTATGTTCCGCAGTTCAGTACTCATCTGAGTAATTTTAAATGTTATAGCGGCATATAAAAGGGCATTACTTTAACTCATTGCTTTTTCAGTGATAAAGTTTCTTCCGTCTAATATCAGGCAAGCGTCACCTATAACTTTACACACATGCATAATGGTACTCCACTTGACAAGGCTACTCATGCAGTTTAAATTAAAGATACTTGCAGCTATGTGCTGGATGGATGTCTTGATAGCTACTCTTTAGTCAGGTTTCTTGATGAAGCAGGGCTTATGAGATCATACTGTATGCATTCATGCAGACATATGTCTGTCAGTCCATCCTCTTCTGATAGCTTTTGAACCTGTTGGCCTACTTCAAGCACATTTGACAGAAGAGCTAGCTTATAGATATTAAGTTCCCAGACATCAAGCGAAAATAGGCAGTTAAGCAGAGGAAAGAGAGATTATTAGTTATCTGTAACTCTGTCCCCCTCTTCCTCCTCTGCCATCGATGGAAAAGCTGTATCATGAACTCTTTGTTTAACTCCAGAGAATTGACATTAGAAAGTTATTGCAAACGCCTTTCACAGAAAAAGCCTCAGAATTTATACTTTATAGGCACTAGAGAATCCAAGCAGACAATGCCAATTAACAAGGTTTCAGTAGTTTCCACGCTCATAAGTCTCTTTGCTGTACATTAAAGTACCATTGCTTGCAAAGAGCAAAGTCTTATTTTAAAAAATTGTAAATACAAAAAGCTTCACTGTTAGATTTCTGTTTGTAAAAATACCTTCCTCCACTTGCTCTAAATAAAATCTGAAGTAACTAAAGAAAAAAAAGACATCTAATGAAATAGCATAGTAACTTCCCTGATTTTTCTGGATGATCAGCTAACACTTCCAGTTTAGTTACTGTTTTGTATGCATGGGAACATTTTGTATATTTCTTTCCCAGTGTTGACATCATGGAAATTTCACAAAGTTTGACAGTCTCATAGAAAGCAGTACTCCTAAGGGAGTTTGGCAGACATTCATAAATGGAACCTGTTTTCTTTAAGTTTTGTGTAAAATCTTGACAATATAATTGTTCAGCTAACAGCAAAAGGATGGAAAATTTCTTAAACCAACTTTGTGATCCTCTTTATGTTTGCAATGTAGTTATTGTAATGGAATTTTAAAAAGAATCAGTTAGTCTGAGAGCACCTCTTATGAGCAAATACATCAAAAAACAGTAACTCAGATATATACATATTTGAAGTGTCACTTTTAGTAGAATTTTTGCAAAGAGGTCTAAGAGACTGGTCTTTCCCCTTTCTTCAAATTCCTTATGCATTGGAAATAATTCAGTGTTAAGCCAAAAAACACCTGGTACAAATAAGGGAACTTCTAATTTGGCATTTTAGACATGTTTAAATAACTGGGTCTAAGAAAACTGAATATTTTTGTAGTGCATTTTTTACAAAACCTTGTGGCTCAGGTAATTTGTTCTCTTCCAAGGATTAATCAAGAACACAAACACAGTTTTAATTATTTTAAATTTGCTTTATAACAGACAGTATTGTCCTCAATCAAAAGTGGAGCTAAATTGTAAACCGACACTCTTTTTGTAAACTGGCATTAGTTCACGGAAAAAAACATACCTGTACAAGATCTGTCTTGCTGACTGTGTTCATGTAAAGTGTTCAGTTATAAAAGGAATGAATGGTATGTAAACACCATAATGAATGCACAGTGTCACCTTTTAAAAATATCAGTCTTAGTTCAGTTTTCCTTGTTTAGGTATAGAATTAGTAATATTCACTGAAGATTAAAGATGTGGCATATTGCACTTTCTAGATGAGGTCTTGATTCCAGAAAAGAGGATAAAACTAACAGTTAAAGCTCTCAGCTTATCAAATTTCAAGGAAAAAGAATCTTCAGATACAACATTTCTAACTCTCTGAACTTTACTAGTCATTTTCATTTGTATAAATTTGGCATAAAATCATTGCAATCTGGCAAGCATATATGCCCATTTTATTTTCTTTTTAAGCAAGGGTAGCTATGTATGAAGATTCTGTTTTGTCTGCCCTGATTTATTTCTAATGCAGTGTAATTGTGAAAGTTTAAGCTTAGCTGACATCATACCGGCAGCCTCAGTACCAAGCATACAAATATCTGGAGTTTGTGTGTTTGTTTAGGTCATGTTTCTAGTGCTTCAAGAAACAGATTTTTCTTTGGCCTCACAAGAGCTAGATTTAATTCATTATATCCTTTTCCTCCTTCCCAGTTTTCACTAGTTGTTAAATTATTTCCTGAAAAAACTTTCTTCGATATGGTTACATTTCTAAACTTGTTGCTTTGCTCTTCTACTCCTCAAAATAGGAATGCTCTGATTTAGACAGCATCAGTGTCATTACAATTAAAACAATTTCCCTGTAATTGTCTGAGAATTTGAGGCCTTTACTGAGACAGGCATTCCTTTCTCAACTTGAAAGACCTTTCTTTAGCACAGGGATGGCTAGGGGAACTGGTACAGGACCATTAATAATCCGATCTCGGTTCCATTTCTGATGCAACAGTGTTGAAATCTTGTGAAATGTCTGTGAAATCCTGCAAAAAAAAACCAAAAAAACCCC
The DNA here is from genome assembly GCF_003343035.1 of Apteryx rowi. Lineage (NCBI taxonomy): Eukaryota > Metazoa > Chordata > Aves > Apterygiformes > Apterygidae > Apteryx > Apteryx rowi. The sequence goes on along the minus strand of NW_020448886.1, from coordinate 157,965 downwards.
CAAAAAAACCCAACACTGTTTTGTGAGATATTTGGCCACTCTGGGCCAAAATACCACAGGAGAAGGTTTTCATATATTTCAAGAGTGTTTAAGCCAATTGCTCAAAATCTCCCCTTTCCCCTGAAGGAAGAAAAAAAAAATCCCAGAACAACAACCCAACTTCGGTTTGAACCTGACTTCAGGTCGGGCTGGGGCTGGGGCTGGGGGATGCCATTCTGGGGATGCTCCTTGCGGGTTGAGACTCTGACAGCCAAAGCCACAGCGGTGGGTTCAGCTCAGCAGAACGAAATCCTAGCTCTTCCCTGACGGCATCCGGAAGCGCTCCAAGCGCTGATGCCCATTTCGGCCCGCAGGTGCGTT
>NW_020448886.1:0-156717 GCF_003343035.1 Apteryx rowi | reverse complement strand
TCCCTGCAGGGCGCTGGCGGCCTGGCCTCGGGAGGGAGGATGTGGTGAGAGGATGGGGCTGTCTGCGGCCGGGGCTCGCCATGGCCAGGGAGGACTCGGTGAAGTGCCTGCGCTGCCTGCTCTACGCCCTCAATCTCCTTTTCTGGGTGAGTCCAGCGACGCGGGTGCCCCCGGCCCGAGCAGGTGGCAACCTCCCGGCTCGGGTTACGGCCCCTGCCACTAGATAATGCACCGAAGGGTACAGCTAAGCGTTAACTTGTGTGGCAGCATTGCATTCTGCATTTGCTGAAGGAGGAAAAGTTGCCCGCCATGGTGCCTTTGATGTACACCACATGCCAGACAGTTCTTATCATGGAATAAGGATCACTTAAAAAACACTTTGGAAAATAGTTGCAAGTATAATTAGATTTGATATTAACCGAGTGTTATAAATATGTCTGTGAACTTATGCACCTATAATGGGCACAAATATATAGGGAGTGAAATTTTCAAGGGCGTTGTAGCTTCTTCACTCAATGAGTTTCGAAGCATCCCATAACCTGAACTGAACTCTGAACTCTCGCAGGTATCTGAGCATTAGTAACTCTGTAAAGGCCTTACCCAAAGTCTTTCTAGTACCTTTAGTGACCACATTCTAACTGGCCCAGATGAGGCCTGGGGTGATTTCTTTTGCTTTCAGCATTTAAGTCAAGGTTGTATTTATAGCAGCAGGGTTTCAAGCTCTCCAGTAGAAGTGGGTGTGATCACCACTGGCTCCTAAACTTTCACTGCTCCAGACACATGGAGATTCCTCACAGCCCTCAGTCACTTGCACCAAGTGAAATCTGCTTCACCCGTATAATTGAGGTTTATGTTGGATAAGTATAGGAGAATGGATGAGTAACAGGCATGATATGCCATACCCTTTCACAACTGCTGACCTGTGAGGTGCTGTAGACTTTCTGGGCATGATGTGTGGAGCACACGTGGGCTGGGACCAAAAATAATTTATAGTGGGATTAAGGTGAAATCGCATGAATACTGAGAACTATGTGGAGATCTTCACTTTTGAATAAGAGAGGAAAACTGTTAAACAGCTCTTGGTGCAAAACGGTACTTTCTGTATAATGCAAGTGATCTCACATCTGGGAGAAATTCTGTTGAAAGTATGTAACTTTATATGTTGTGTTTAGCAGAGATGTAAAATATCTCAAGAAGTATTTTATTTCTGCAGTGTTTTGTTAGCTGTTTGGTAAGGAATAAAACCCTGTAACAGCTGATGAGAAAGTCTTTTGTTTTTTAAAAGGATGTGGAATTATTTCTCACATGATATGTGGATTTCACGGGTATTATACAAAATCTAAGGGGCTGTATTTTCTTTGATTAAGATAAAGTTTACCAGGGTTCAACTGTTCTGGGCCCAACTTCTGACTTTTGTTCATGTGCTGTTATAATTGAGTCAATGGATGTCCACATGGGTGAAAACACCCTGTCCTGCCACTCAGTTGTTCTCCGCATTCCTCTGGATTTCCCGTGATTTCTGCCATGAGCCGTTCTCATCAGTCCCCACTGACATCTTAACTCACCGCCTTCTTTGTCCCCTCAAACTTACCCCACTTGTGCCCTCCGCTTCCCTCCCTGCGCAGTGCTTTCTGTGTTCCATCAAATTTATGATTCAGTGGCAGCTTTCCATAGCTGCAGCAGCTATTTAAGTGGTACCCAGGTTATACATAGCAAGGCTATACCCCTCAGGTGACACTGTGTCACTTGATCTATTGTGTGATGAGGGCCTTGACTCTTGAACAGAGTGCTCTGTTTGTCAGTCCTGAACTTCTCTGCTTTTGTAGGAAATTCTGCCCTTACCTTTGGAAGGGGCTAGTGGGTTGTGCCCCAGTTCTTCTCTAGGGAGACAAAGACTGGATGTGTATCATAAATTTAAGGAGGTTAAGGCTGGATAAAGGAAGAGGCAGTAAGCAGGGAACAGGCTGAAGAGGAAAACATATCAGAAACAGAAGTGGAGCTGGGAGAGGCATCTGTTGTCTCACCAGGTGATTTAAATGTTTGCCCTCTTTGCTAGAATTTTAAGTTCCTTTCCATGTCAGGTTCCTCTTTCTGACTTTTCATTATTCTGCTTGTTTTTCTGTTGTGGATCTAAGACATGGAGCTGTAGGCTACCTGTGAGCTTGGCAGTAAAACAACAGTAGCTATATCCATAATGTGGTGATGCTGTTGCTTGTCCATTTTTAATTCATGTTTTCAAGATTTTATTTAAAGCATTCATGGCTAGAAATTATTACTTATTCTTCAGATCTTTTTGGTCTTTAAATAATGATGTCTCATAACACACAACTAGGAAGTGTACGAAATCCCCTTTCCTAGTTGTATGTATAGGAAAGGGGATCTTCTGAGTCTATTGCGGTATAAAAACAAGTCCTAGGCAAGCAAATGATAGCTTCTCATTCTCATCTTCAAAATAAGAATATAAAAAATGTCTATACTGAGTCCTGCTAGCTGAGGGCAGCACCCAGGCAATTACACCCAAGCTGCTCAGTGAAATGTATATTAAGCCAAAGTGTGTGAATATGTAATTAAATAATAAATGCTGCCAGTATCAGCAGATGAGTTGTACCAGAGATGCTGCAGAAAATAATGCTGTCTTCCACACTGTATATATAATTAAAGGAGGTGGAACTAAAATGGGAAAACTGGCCAGTCCATTTGGAGTTGATAATTTGCATTTTAAAAAGCAGATGAGTGCAACTGTTCAGCAGCTTGAAACAAAAAGGAACGTGGGTCGGCCAGAACTGTGTGGTAAGAAACAGGATGAATGATGGGTAGGCAGCTAAATGTATTAAAATTAAATAAGATTTCTTTGGAGGAGTGTGTATATAATACCTTGATCTGTTTCTTATCTGGTCCTGTTCAGATGTGTATTTCACAGCTAAAGGCAAATCTGCTACTAGTTGCTTATTGTAGGCTGTACCATTCTATGAAATCTCCCGTATCTCATTCTCCATCAGGGTTTGAACTTTCTCCCGTTGGGATCAGTGGGGGGTTTACCACTGACTTTTCTGAATATGAGAACATTACCTCACTGGCCAGAATATTCTTGTGAAATATTCCCCTGACAACAGGTGGTTGGCCACTGATATGGAGATATGGGAAACTGCATTTTCCCCTTGCTTTTGCTCTTCCTCCCATTTGGAAAGCTTTAGCTTTCCTTTTGCTTATGTTAGCACTTACTTTGATAAATACCAGCTCAGATTATGGACTGGATGGCAGGAAGTTTAGATTAGATCAGCCACTTGAAAATGTGCAGCCACATTCCTCACGAGCTGTGAATATGTTAGGTTCTGTCTTAGCAGATAAAAACACTAAGCAGCATACCTAAAATACATTAGGGTAATGTCTGTATGATTCTAGTGTGTGTACAAACCTCACAATTTAGGAGGTGTATGCTTAATTCTCTTAAAGCTTGTTCTTGCAGGTTTTTTTCCCTTTCTCCTGCTTCCTTTCATTCAAAAAAATAATGTGCCCAACTGCTTCGTCAGCTATTGGTGCTTGACTGAAAACATTGAAGATGTACAAACATCTTTGTGGGCTAGCGTTTGTTACACTTTTTGAGGTTTCTAGCCTGAAGGCTGCTTACATGTAATCCATAAGCAATCAACTGAAAAAGATGTTGGCTTTTTCAAATCATGGTTTGAGGATCCTAGCCAGAATAGAAGGACGGTCTCTCTGTATGTCACTGTGGTGTTGTCCATTGGTAGGTCTGATCGGTCTAATCATATATTGCACTCAGAGGATTGTTTTCTCCTTCTAACTGGAAAAAAATAGCCTCAACTCTGCTGAACTCTTTACTTTTGAAGCCCTGACAAAAACTGTGAGAGAGCCTGTAGCCACTGTATCTAGTACAGGCTGATTATCTGGTTCTAAAGGGGGCGTATTTAAAAATTTCAAGTGTGTCATATATGTAACTGTTCCAGCATGTGTATAATGGGATTCCAGCATTTTTCATTATCTGCCTGATGAGGGCAGACTAGTGCATATGAAGCTCCTTAAGAAGGTGTTAAATAAACTGGCTAATCTGACCATTGATCTGGCTGAAAAACTTCAGATGCGGATGGCTGCCATAACACACTGATGTCTTCATATTTTGGCTGCTGTCAGCGTCAAAGAAAGCACAGAAGTTTATCACTCACTATGCTGTGATCCTTGTAGCTTCTCCAGAATATTACTCGTAAGTGTACAATTGCAGACTTTGTCTTTGGAAAGACAGAAACTGTTTTTACTGGGCTTAGCTAATGAGCTGTGGTGTGGAATGGTAGGGGGGGTGTGTGAGAGAGAAGAGAGAGAGAGAAGAGAGAGAGAGAGGGAGAGAGAGAGAAAGTGGTGTTTGTTATGTTAAAAAAGCATTTCTGGCCTGAAGGCTGCTTACATGTAATTCATGAGCAATCAACTGAAAAAGTATCTGTTTTAGTAGTTCATCCCGTTTTGATAATTTTTAATAATAAATTTTACTGCTTCAGAAAGTATCTGGGGCAACCTTAATAGAGGTTTTGTGAATGCATTGGTACTTCTGGAACTGCAACCTGCAAAAGATCTTGAAAGACAATTTCTTTTAAAATGTGAATGAATCTATTGTCAGTGCTCCGATTGTTGTAGATTAAGAAAGCAAATATGGTATAGACCTGATGATGGCCTTCTGGAAGCTGTTTCCATGTGTTTATTGGACTGGAAAATGTCTTATTCGAAGCAGCAAGAGTCGCAGTTTCAGAAGCTCCTCTGTCTTTTGGGTTCATATGGGTTTTTTGACAGTGCACTGGACAAGGAATATCATTCAGACATAAGCCTGCACTTTACCTTTTTCTTTTCTTTTTTTTCTCCTGTCATCCTCATGTATAGATGAGCATCACCTCTTAACCTAATTTAAGACAGGGAGAGATTCAACTTTATTTCTGCAGATGTCTCATCTTCTGTAACACAGCCATTTGCAGCATATTACATTCTGAACAGCCTAAGAGGAAGGACCTTCCAAAAACATATGATTTGGTGTTTTTCTTGTCAAGATTTAGTACTTCAGCAGATCATCTCAGTGGTGCCTGAGACAAAGACAAGTTCCTACTACTTCCTAATTTTCTGTTCTTAGTGGTAATACTGTCTTCTACTACCTCTAGATAGCATGTGTGTCTGTACTTGGAAAAATTTGTTTTTGATAGCTCTACAGATATCTGAGATAGCTCTACTGCAATCTGAGACTACTAGACCTTTCCTTCTGGTGGGGCTTTTCCTTATCAGCAAACTCCTAACACTGTTTGAGCTCAGAAACAGTCATGGAGTTAATGTGAGCATCCTCGTTCATTTTGAGAACCGTACAGCTTGTCATTATATAAATTCTCCTCACCACGTTTTGCAATATTGCCATCGATCTTCACTGCAGTCTCTTCCCACTTAAACTTTCTTTGCAGCAGTATATACCAGGGAGTCCTTAACTTGTCTTATAGAAAGACTCCAGCCACAGAACACAGCCAACCTGTTATAGTGGCTCAGGTATAACACAAGAGCTTATCATGGGACAGTAGTCCTTAGAAGTGTGCTAGAACATGAACTAGAAAATAATGCTGAGCATGGGAAAAATTCAGTGTCCTGACTGCTTGCAATAGTAGGGAATTAAGCAAAGCAGCTTTGTGAGGCGCAGGCCTTTTTTACTTTTTTTTGCAGCTCGTCTACATGTGTTACTCTGAAAAATCATAATCAAAATAGCTAGGTAATGATACTAATAAAAGCTGAACAATTATTTTGTCAAAATTTTTTTTTAAAAAACAGCAAAATATAATGAACATGCAGAAAAAAGCCTATATAGCTTTTTTGTCATCAGAAAACTGGGTCAACTTATTTTGTTGCTGCTGAGCATGTGATGTGGGAAGGAGGAGCAGCTACTTTTGTATGTCCCTTATAACTGAGAATGGCTGTACCATAGTGGATTGGGCAAATCAAGATTGTAAGTTGCAGATGACTGTATTGTATGTGTTAAGCATCTCCTAACAGATGATTCACAGTGTCACTGAATGTTCGAGTCAAGCCAGGGATGTGGCCTTATCCTTCACCTTGTGAGTTTTTTTCTGCCTACGGGTATGCTGTTTCTGTTGAGCGGTGGTGCATAAGCTTTCCTTCACATTAGATCTTAGGATGTAGCAGCACCATCGAATTTGGACTATGTGATCACAGCTGGTAAACATTCCTGGCAGATAGCAGTAATTGTTTTGCATACATCTTAAATTTGATTTGCCGAAAAAATACCAGGTAAAATGAAAGAACAGGAAGTTTCCAGTTAGTTTTCCCATTGTTATGAACCATTTTGCACACTTTTAAATCATTTAGTTTTGGGTATATGTTTCATCTGTGAAAATACAGTCAGGGAATATTAGTGTTGCACAAGGAAGCACGAAGGATGATTGGAAGAAGCAGGTTTCCCTGTTTTTCCAAGCTTAAATATGTGTTGTATCTTGTAATTTTTTGCTTCATTTTCCATATTTATTGTGACCCTGCAATCGGTCTGTCCTCTCTTACTTGGAGGCAAATTTTGAGTAGAAGTTGTATTTCTGCTGCTTTCCAAATGTCACTACATCAATGGGATTTGAAGGTATCTGGGATGAATAGTTAGGGTCAAATTTTAAAAGAATTTAAATGACTAGTAATATCCGTTGGAATGAACATTGCCTGGTTGGGTACCCGCAGCAGTGTAAACACGGAGATTATCCTAGGCTAATACACTCTGTTTTTAATTACTGCAGTGTAGACATGCGTAATTAAAATCTGCTTTTCTTGGTACTCTTGTATAAAGAAAATATCTACAACCTGTACAAGAAAGAAACTCTAGCTTTTATGGGAATGCAGTGTCATTGAATGGAATGCTTTCAGCAGAACAAGCTATAGGAGGAGTTTTAAAGAACTAGCAATGCTTTTAATACTGATTTTGAGAAACCTTTTACTTTTTGATTTCTGTAGGCTGCATTATTTATATAACATCATTAACACTATAGCAGCACACAAAAGCCTAACTCGGATTCAAAGTTCTTTTTAAGGAGCTGTACAGATATAAATCAGAGGAGGATCAAGTGCTAGCTCTGGGGACCTTGAAATATAGAAAAGCAACTAAACAGATTTGAGTTTTTTTTTTTTTTTTTTTTTTAAGTAAGTCACTTCTTTGTTTTCCCTTAGATAACATGTTAGTCTTTTTGTTTATGAGGAAGATCTGGAAGGAATGTATTTGAAGTGGGGGAGAGTAAAGGAAGTGAATGTGTAAAAGGTAAAGGAAGCTGCTAGGGGAGAAGAGACTGATCTTGATAGTCCAGTTGGTCTTATGAAGGTCTACTGTTTGAATAGGGAAGGTGCAGACAAGCAATACATTACCAGGCCATGTCCTAACACAGTAAAGCAGAGTTCAGCCATGGCTCAATTTTGCATCTTTCATGCATCTTTTCACAACACCTTTCATCCCATGTATCTTCATGGGTGATATGGGTCACCCTGATGGTATATCAAGAGTGAACTGGTAGACCAGTCTCTGCAAAGCAGCCCTGAAAAGAAGAATGGTTCAGTGTGATGCTGGTTAGAAAAAAATAAACCCCAAACCCACGATTATGTTAGAAGTGATAATAACATGCTCCTTAACTAGCATTCAGAAGTCAGTGAAACCACAGATGTTTTGGGAAATCCTCACAATTAGCGGTATGGAACTCATTGTATCCACCTTGAAGACAAAGGCACAAATTAGTGCTGAGTAGATTTGAGCCAATAGCTCAAGGGAGAGAAAATATTTCAAACCAGATGCTTATACCACTAAGCCATGACCTCCAGCAGAAATGAAAATGTCCATCTTTACTGTAGGTGTTTTTTTTTTCTTTCAATCAATATCTCTTTCTATAGAAAATATTTCCCCAATTATTCACTAACCACAGACACTGTTTCTCTACCTTGAAAATTTTACATCGTCTTGAGAGTCTGGGAAAAATACTAGATGGATCATAGGAATAATACCAATTTTTAAATAATTTATAGCTGTTTTCCAAAGTATAGGAGACAGCTTAACTTCTTGTGGTTTTTATAAGGATGTGTGAGTTAATTAAATATTGGTAATCTTCATGTGCTTGTGGGTTCTCACAAGTGAAACAGGGAAATTAAATGAGGTATCCATGACAAATTGATGTGTAAGCCTTATGAATCACAGGAAATCTGTACTCTTTTCTTATATCGGTCTTCCAGTTCTGTATATTGGATTTAATAGTCATTTGCCTGCTGTCTGTGGGTCCAAGAGAGTTTGACTACCATCTCTGAACAAAAACAAGCACTTCATAAAAACAGTTAAGAGTGTGTTGTGTATTTATGAAGGCATATCTTGATGGTAGCTTGTGACTTGCGATATGGATTTCTGTCATTTGAGCTCTCTGCATTGCTACAAATTACCCACAACAGCAACACATCCCTTTGCCTTTCCAAAGATATTACTCCTTTACAAGGAGAAGGTTACTTTCCTGTTTTGAGGAAAAGTGGCATGAAGCTTGACCTAAGAAGAAGTATGAAGTACAGTGAGTAGGCAGTCAAAGAGAGGATGAGTACAGACATATGTACAGTTTCTCTGCCCTCTTTTCCCTTTAATGTGCTTTTATGCTACCCAGAACAGATATTAATACCTTGGTCTGACACTCAGAAGAACCTGCTGTTAGATTAACTGTACCTAAACCTGTTTGCATATTTGAGCTCTCATTTCACAGTTATTTTTATTGAGCTACTGTAGGATCCTTGCATGGTCAATCATTGGAGAATTTGCTTTCTTCCCCTGGGAGAGTGACCCATTAGTCAGTGCTCTGGCAGTTGCCTTATTGCAAAGTGTGCAAGTTCCAGCCTATGCCACAGATGAGGTTGTTAACTCAATTGCAGCTGTGCAAGCAAACTTGGATTCAAAGTGCAAATAAGTACCTGCTTGGGCTGTTTGTAAGTGGGAGAGGACTAAGGCATGACCCTGTACAGGAACATTCTAAAAGTACATATTGGCATGTTCTCAGAATAAAAGGTGCATTAATGGAGAATAGGGGAATTTCCTTTTTTTGTAGTCCATTCTCCTTTCTATAAACAGTTGTTTGCTTTTGCCAGGCAATACAGAAAAGCAAGATCTCTCCCCCGCCCTTATGCCCTTTCCTCACAAAAAAATGTAGTTGTCTGTGTTTGTCCAGTGAACTGAGTCATCTGTGTTTGTTCAGGGATCTGGATATTGAATTTAATTGTGAAAACATTGTAACATGTTCTGTTCATGACCTTGTAGTGATTTCTTTCTTTATTTTTATTTTTGGTAAGTCACAGCTCAAGTAATCCAAATCAATTTTAGAAGAAAACATTTCTCAAGGGTTATTTCTCTACTAAAATTAAAGGACACTTTGACAGCTTCTCTCATGCTGAGTTTTACCATATCTTGGGATTAAATTCATTGTAGTTGTAATCCTTTTTCTGGAAAGTAAGTTGCTATATATTGCTGCTATTCAACATTTTGTAAGGGTACCAGAACCTGGACTGAAGTTTTTTAGCCCATTTGTTTTGATAAAATGAACTGCTTGTGATTTTTAATATGGGAAATATTTTTGATCTTTCCTCAGGTTTAATGATGAAGAAAACCCTTCTCTCAAATTTGAGCAAAATGAAGATGTTAGAATGTTTGAATGAAAAAAAGTGATGAGAATGACAACAGATGTGCAGTTACCTAGAGCAATTAGTCTTGCTTCCTTGAATTTTGAAATTCATGGTCATTTATTAATTGAAAATACAGATTTATTTTGCAGTTTAGGTATGGCCTCAAAGACACTGAGTAGGGGAGTAAAAAAAGGGACTTAAAATATATGCTTAATGAATAAAAAAAAATAATATTTTCATTTTGTTGCATGATTTAAACTGTGCTTAGAAATGGCCACTCCTAATATTTTTGAGCACATTGTTGGATAGAGCATTTTTTTTAGTTGTTTTGAAAGCCTTCTCAGAGTATAAATCAGTGGAAAAAGTTGCATATATTAGTGTGTGACATACATGTTGATTTTGGAGAGCTTTTATAAAAATGTAACTTATAACCTTTGTTTAATCAGGGTGAAAATATAATTAGAGTATGAGAGCAGGCAATTTTATAAATCTTTCAGTTTCGTCTTGATGGCTATATACCATATTGTGATGGTTTAGAATGGAACACATAGTGACTTGTGCAGCTGTCTGTAACAAAAATGTTTTACTGCCTACTGTCATATTATGTTTACAACATAGCAGACTGGGTGTCACCAGAGAAGTTTGGATGCAGACTTTTTAGTGAGCTGATCTAACTGCAACTGTGGCGAAAATCGCTTTGGTAGTTTTACTTTTCATAAACTTGTGTCCTTTTATAGCTAAACTCAAGCTGATTGCTTTCTAACTGGTCAATATTTTACATGTAAATTAGTTATGAAACAATGGCTGAAGTAGCATCTGCCAATTTTTAAGGCTTCCTTTTGTCCTTCCTCCAAGCAAACCTACAAAAACCCTAATCGGGACCTTGCCTCTTCCCATGAGTCCTTGAAAATCGGTTTGCAGTGAATTGCAGAGATGTAAGTGCTCTTTGCTGGTTGGGATGCACACCAAGGTTTTCTGGAAGATTCTTATTATTGCCTTCTGAGCACATGGACTGGGTTGTATTGCTGAAGTTAATCAGTGTAGTTCCAGTGATGCCAGCTGAAGATTTGCCTTTGGCTTTGGTGTTGTAAAACGGCAAACATTTTGACTTTGTTTTCAGCTGGTGCTTGAGGAGGCTTAGTGTTTTTATAGGGCAGGACATATGCTGCTCAACAACATTTTGACTCGGAAGTAGGAGGCTGTGGAATTTGGGTGTGCTTATGTCTTGTTTTTGTTGTGATTCCCTTGTGGCTAAGGAGTGGGGGAGCAGACAAGTCAAGTTTGATGGATATGAGTTAATGCTTGATAACAATCTTTTGTCACTAAAATAAGTATCGATCCATTGCACAGGGCAGACTGGTGTTGCAAACACATCCTTCATCCCTCATGGTTTTCTTGTCCACAGGCTCACTTTTGCTGATCAGAAGGGGGTGTATGACTTTTTTCACAGCACTACCTTTTTGTGGCTAAGCTACAAAATTTGCTAGGTTATATGCAGTAAAAAACACCTTTTAGGATATTGTTGAATTATTCATTATCATGCTTTGTTTTCCCATGTATTTTCTTTTTTTAATAGGAGCTTCTTCAGTATTGTACACTCTTTCTGAGCCATGTCTTTATGCCACCCCAGTCTGACATTGTTATTGACCTTCGTGTATGTGGATCCAACGTGTTAGAGAACTCTGGCTTTCAGGTTATTCAGAACAGTAATTTACTCTGAGTCTTCTTTTTCAAACTGAGGTGCAAAGATGCCTCTCATGAAAATTTTCTAGTTGTCAGAAGGATGTTGCACAGGAAATCCATGTTTAACATCTGTGTAACAGCATGGTAAAGTCATTGGGCTTGCATGCTTTTAGAGTAATACTGGGCTAGCTATTGTGTTGATACTGTACTTGCATTGTAAGCCTGGCAGAAATCACTTTTCTGTGTGTAGGAAATACTGTGGCAAGATCATCCAGAGCACATCCAGGATAGGTGAGCAGGTGAACTGTAGCCCAGTTCTGACAGTGGTTCCGGAATGAAATTTTCTTTCATTTAATGCATGTCCCACAAGAAATGGTAGTAACTGGCCATTAACTACTTACACTGAAGGAAAACAGCTGTGGGGAGCTAGATGCCTAAAAGGATTTTGAATAAGATATGAGACCTTTCATATAGAATTTTTATTCTTCATATAGAATGTTCTTATGAATTAAAATAGTATTAATGTTAGTTACATTATTGTAAAAGATTATGATTTTTAAGTGAAAGGAAATGGTCCTTTTCTTCCTGTTGCTGTTCATGATAAATGAAAACATAGTCTTTTTTCAAGGTAACATCATCTGTAGAAGCATCTCTGTAGAAGTCATGTGGCCATGAGTTGACCACAGCTTTGAGGTGTACCTGCATAGACCTTCCCCTCACTGTCAGGAGATGAGTAGAAGGCTTTTAAGCATAAAAACGCAGGTTTTATTTGAGTAAAAATACATATTTAGGTAGAAAAAACTCAAAGCAACTTAGGAAGACAGAGTAGAAATAAAAATTCTCCTCCTTCCTTTTTTGCCTTTTCAAGCAGTTCCTTTCTTCTAGCCAACTGAATGGCTCTTAGTGGCAGGAAACTCTGCTCAGTTCTTTTGGTCTCTAGGAAGTTTTCTGTCCCCTCTGCATTTTGACTGGCTGCTCCTTGATCTCCTTGTGATTCCTGAATAACCTACAGGCTCTAGGCTCTTTGCAGTGACTCTTTTGCCTGCTGCATCTTGCCTTCTCTGAAGGAGCGATCTGTTACCTCCTTCCAAAGTATCCACTGCCTCTCATTGTTTTGTGGGAATGTAATGCTACACACACAGTGCAGAAATAGAGCAAGTGCAGTCTGTGAGTTCCTAACTTGAGAGCTGGGACCAGGCAGTCTACCAATTTAATATGGAAGAAAGAATGTTGTTTAGCAAGTGAAAATTTATTTCTAATACTGCTATCTTAGCAGGACCTTCTGACTTTCCCTGATAGTTGATGAGGAGTGTTTTGTTTGTTTTGCTGGACTCTGTGTTCTTTCTGAGGACTGTACCTGTTAAGCACAGTAGCCAAATTTATCTCAATTTCAAATATTTTATAAATTAAATAGAGTGGAAGTGCCAGCTAACACTTTCTCTGTATATATCAACAGGGCTTGTAGGGAGATGTGAAGTGTTAAAAAGCTTTTTGACCATGGTGGTCTGCATGCTTGCGGTATTTTATACCTCTCTCTGTTAGAAAAATGGTTTTTATTGCTTGTATAATATGTCTTATGCTTTCTTCTATGAAAGTACTCATGATCTAGAAGTTTGGCTAGGAGAGAATTATAGTTTTTGTTTTGTGTTGTTTTTAAGCCTTTCTTCTGAAGCTTCCTGAATTATCAGTTAAATAGAGCAGCAAATGCTCTTTACTCCTACTGTTTCACCAATGAAAATAGATCCCGCAGAGCTTAAAGAAAATGTGCCCTGACATGCATGTATGTAGTAGAATTTTAGCTTGCACTAACTTTTAGGAATATGTATGCAGCATACTGAGCACCCAGACTTTTCACTGGCACTGCCCAGAACCAAGGCAGCATTCTGTACTTTGTGCATGGGTTTTGAAAAGATGTAGTGGAGTAGCCACCGAGACTTCTCATTAAATTTTAAAGGCAGAAATAGCCTGCTGAAAGCATGCTGCAGGCAAAGCATTCCAAGAAGCTGATAAGGACACAGAGGAGCTTTTCTAATGTGTTAGTTTTGAACCAAGTTTAACTAGTTCTTCATAAGAACTTCAGGGAAGTATGGGAGCATGTGGGAAGCTAGCTAACACCATTGAACTAAGGAAGGGATAATGAAAATCTTCCCCAAAGGAGGTGCTACTACTCATCCAAGCTTTCTGGATCCTTAGTTGGTAGAAACACTGTTCAGGAGGTGCCTGCTTCCTGACTAAGATGGAGGAAGCAAAATTTGGGTAAATTTTGGACTGACAATTCTGAAAGAGAAAACTGGTGTTTCTTATTGATTTAAGAAGCTGTTAGTATAATGCAAAGGTCTCCTAGCATACTTTTGTATAATGTGTTAGGGAGAGCCAGTATGCTTTGCTCTCCCTCCCTGAGCTAGTCAACTGGAAAAGCTGAAGAAAATGATACTCCTGAAATCCTGAGTTTGCCAGGCTCAGCCCATGAACTACAGTTCAGAGTTAAGTGCCTGTATGAGATTGATATTCATGCCTTCTGTGTCTAAATTCTCCCTTTGGGTATAATAAACCAGCTGTATTCTCTGAAATGGTTTGGGAAATAGATGATGGTATTTAGTAACCTTAACTTTGCTCCATTTTGTAGAAAACTTTAGTGGTTCTCTCCTTCCCTGTGAGGAGTTCAAACCTACATCTCTTACTTTCTGTGCTGGAGAGCAGCACTCTGTCCATTTGGCATATGCAGGAAGAAATGCAGTATTCTTAGGGCCATCAAGAATGTGTGCAGGGGGATGACAGCTTCGGTTAGATCCTTCAGGAGGAAGGGAGTATTGGCTGCCAGCCCTGTTTTTAGGCCTGTAATTTTACTACCCACATTGATAATTACCATGAATGTCTTGTTCTCTAGTAGCACCTCTGATTTCAGGACAGACAAGAACCAGTGCTGCCAGCATGTGGTAGAGGGGTTCCAACCATGCCATTCAGGTTTGGTTTCTCAAGAAAATTAAAGGCAAGAACTTCAAGCTCCCAAGTGTACTGAAGTATAAGATAGGCATTAGCTGACAAACTCAGCTGTATCAAGGTGGTGGCCGTTCTAGGTAGGCTCAGTCTCAGGGTTTTATTTGCTGTGGGAACAGTACTCATGGAAGTGTATTGGCTTCATGCATCTCAAGTGCGTGGGAGTTAGACAAATGCTAGTGATGGCACCATATGATTGGGCACCTAAATTTTGACATACACTGAATCTGGGCATCAAAACACTTTACTGAGCTAGGCTTTTTAATCTAAGTCAAAAGGGAAGGGAGTTTTATTGTCATTTTACAGTTCAGGAAACTGAGGCAGAGTTCATGGTACGTTCAAGGCCGCAAAGTCAGCTTTTATCAGAATAAGAGAGAGAATCTGATTCTTCTGGAATTAACCACAGGTTATACCTCCTCTCCTATGTGTCAGTGTATCATTACTGTTGTACAGTACTGCTGTATCCTGTTTATGGCTTCAGATTTTTCTTTATGGATTGTGTGCCTGCAGATGGCTTCATTGTTTCATGCAAACTGGTGGATATCATCTGGGAGCTCTGCTAGGGTCACTGATCTTAGTAGCATAAATCCTCCCTTGATTGCTTCTGTGTCACGTTGTGCAGTGGTGGGCATTGAGACGGTATTGGTATCGCTCTACTGGGTGGAAGAAAAGATATTCCAGGCATTAATACCCATATTGGAAGAGAGGATAATTGTCATTGGCTCTCCAAACACTTGGGCAGCAAACCAACTCTAAGAATATACAAGCACAATTTTGGGGAAAAATATTCTGTTCAGATAAATTATTGTATGACAGACGTTACTTATGATTGATCCTGTGCTTAAAAGATGAATGAATGGTCTTGCAATTTTTTTTAAATGCATGGTAGGTAACTTCATCTTTTCTTTTTAGTTGATGTCCATCAGTGTATTAGGTGTTTCTGCTTGGATGAGAGACTACTTGAATAATGTTCTCACTTTAACTGCAGAAACAAGGTAAGGCTTTCCTTAAACCTGCTAATGTGTAGCTGAATGATTGTGGTATATGTAGTTAATTCTGTGTAGCAGGTTTACTAATTAAGGTTTCTGGAGTTATGGTACCTTCAGTTATGGAGTTATGGTACCTTCAGTTATGGAGTTATGGTACCTTCAGTTATTCTAATTATTATTTTGTTAAAAGGTATATTTTTGCAATTTTTGCAATTCATAGCAACAGTTGAAATAGAGATAGGGGAAAGACATTAATTTAATCTTGTTTTATTTCTGTGTCTGTCTTTCCTGACAGGGATCAATTTTTGGTCATTGCCAACATGTAGTCATATTATATTACTGTATAGTTTTGAATACTTTATTCAGTCCAGAGATTTAAGAATGTTGTCAGTTTTATTACTGCAGTGCTTTTAGGAGCTCTAGTCATGGAACAGAGCCTCATTGTGGTACATATTGTACAACTGTAGGACAGGAAGATTGCCTTTGCCCCGAAGAGATTTCAGGCTATGCTTTGCCTTCTGCTACCTGAAAACAGCATTTAACTTTAAAACCGTATAGAAGTGATTTCTGTGAAACCTGTACAGTGCATCCACTTTTAATGGCTATACTGCATTTTTTCTACTGTATAATTTTTCTGTGTGATTATACTTTTTTTGATTCTGGTTTTGATTCGCTTCAGGGTGGAGGAGGCCGTCACTTTGACATATTTTCCTGTGGTCCATCCAGTCATGATTGCTGTTTGCTGTTTCCTTATCATAGTTGGAATGTTGGGCTACTGCGGGACAGTGAAAAGAAATCTGTTGCTTCTTGTCTGGGTATGTTTCATAACCTCTAAAAACACCTAACTTCTGTGTTACTTAAACAATGAAAGAAAAGTTCAATGCACTGGCACTGGATAAATACTGTTTTGTTTTGTTTTTTTTTTCCATCATTGTGTTGTTATGATTGCAAAGCATACAGTGGGAAAGAATTTATTGCCTAGAATGCATTAGGTTATGGCTGAAAGACAAGCAGTGTCTCATTTGTGGAAAATCTAGTTCATTCAGTAGTTGAGGAATTGCTGAAGGAAAAAACCTCAAACTCTTAAATACTAATAATTATAGGAACATGAGCTCTGAAATAAACCCTTATGCTACTGTCCTGACTCTTGACTGTTAAATAGCTAGATAACCCAGACTGCTTTATCCATACAGGTGTAAAATAACAGCATTTGTAGCTGATGAAGACTAATCCTGAATGTGTTCAGAAGGCTTATGTTCTCTTATTTGAATCTGGAATTTTGCAGTTGCAGTTTGTTGTAAGCAAATTTAAAAATCAATTTCAAGTAGCCAGCTTTCTTCCTCATTTGGAGGCTGCATAACTAAGCCAACAGCAGTTGAAGTGCAGTAGCTGTTCTTCCACTAGGCTCTATGCACAGTTTAAATGTGATGAGGCTTTGACTATACAGGGAGCCAAATGCCTTTAACTTCTTCTGGAATTCAGTGAGTTGGAGGACAGTAAAAAGCTTGCACAGATTTTATAGATTTATGTTTTTAAAAATATTTAGACTTTTGGGAACCACAGAAATTGGGGACTACTGTGTACCCATATGCTTCTAAGAAATCTATCTGGTAGCCCCTTGCAGAGTTGGGCTTCAGTCTTTTAATGTGAGGATTAGTGGGATTCCAAACAGCTTATAAGCCTGAGAGGGTGGGAGCAATGCATGTGAGAGAGGTTTATCAGATTTATGAATACCATAATTCCAGCAGGAGAAAGTGGGCAGGTAAAATCCTTTAATTCCTGAGATTATCCAAGTGGAGTTTTTTTACAGGAATAGTTGAGATCATGCTATTTTTTCACCACAGTGTGTGCTGGGTTCTTCCAGAGATTCTACTGTTGCATTTTACTGTGGATCTGTTCAGACTAAACTACGTGAGACCTCACAAGTTTTACACAAGATGACAACAAAAGTGAGAAGTTGTCTGAAATTTATGCAACCCTTTCTTTTATCTAATAGAAACTATTCTAATTGCTGCTAAAACAGTCAGAAAAGTATACTGAGGCTTTGTATTAAAATGGCTTTCTTGAGAAGGCTGGACTAAGCTTTATTTGAGACTTCCAGTTGAAGGTCTGTAGTTAAAGCGTTCCCTAATTACAAGACGGCAATCGCTGTTTCTCCTGTTGAATATTTGTTAAGCCTACAGTACAATACGAAGATTATAGTTTCAAAGTTACATAATTAGGAAAAACTCTAATTTAAATGTGAATATAGTAATATAATAGTCATGCATCTTTTTATTTCTGGGGCTTAAATTTGCAATATTACAGTTAGTGGGAGTAAGTTCTAAGATGTTACATAGATATGAGTATTTGCATGAAAATAACAGATTCCTGCAATTTCATACTATATAATTATTTATCTAATAATGTGATTTACATATTTTAAAAGAAAAGGGCATTGTAAATTAGTTTGTATAAATAATGAAACTATTAAAGAATGTTAAAAGATATAATGAAGCCCTTAGTTTTTATTGTAAGGCTATAAGATTATTTTCATGATGTTTTTGATTTTATGGTGATGATAGCTTTTAAGGTGAATTAAAAGACAAAAGCAACTACATGATGTTGACCAATATTACATATTAACTGAAAACAAATATAAGATATAGTTTTTGGCATAAGCCTTTAAAAAGAAAGATCATAACTAACTGAAAAAGAATAAAAAAAGTTAAGCATTGTTGGCTTTCAGTTTATTTAAACTTTCACTGCTAGTGAAAGAAAGAAATCATTTATAGCTTTTAATGCCATCTGTAAGTAAATTTATTTAATGTGTGTTTAAGCAGTCAAATTACCCTAAATCAAGACAAGTCATTTTTGTAGTTTAACTTGCAATATTTCATTCTCAGGAGCCTGAGAATTTGCTCTTGCTAACCAAACTGATAAGCAAAACCTGAATGATATCTTCCTAAGTGTGTCACTGTCTTTGATTAATTGTTAAATGAGTACAATCCTGTTATACTGCAGAAATTTGCAGACATAAGTCAATGCTTCATTCATCAGACTAATCAGAGAAGTGATGGATCAACAGAATGAGCCTTTGTAAAACCAGATAAACTAAAAGAAAATAACCTTCATGTAGAACATTAACAGCCTCCTCAATCATGATTTTACTTTTCCTGTTGAAGTACAGGAACAGCTATAATGACTACATCCAAAGATATTTGGAACCAAATCTCGATGTTCCTGACAGCATACTAACTCAGTGTTGTTAATTGACTTAGATTTTTGGAAGATCTAATAAAGCATAAGGACCATAAAATGTATATACCATGGTGTTACATATTTTTAATACAACTGAATATGTACTTACACTAATCTGTTTTTGAAATTTCACCTTGCAGTTAAATGCTTGGAACCTTTGCAGCTTCATGTGGGACCTAAATATGATTTGAACTAATGTGCTTACTCTGTTTAATAGTAACAAAGTATAACCATGAGAAGACAATAATATATCATCTTCTATTGTTTATATATGGTCATTTGACCAACTGTGAAAGTTTCAAATTAGTTAAATGAAATTTGGTGCATCTGTACAGGCTCGATCTCCAGCTGTGTGTAGTAATCTTGCTCTGTGTATGCGTGTGTGTAATAGATGTATTCAGTCTTCGGAGATGTATACTCCAGATTATTTGTAGAACCAGCATTTTTATAGTTGCGATATTTATCTTTTAATTTAAAATGCTTCAGGAATATGTACTCATGAAGGCTCGTGGTATAAAGGACCCGTATGTACCATAAGTATCTATAAGGTATTTTTTTTGTGTGTGTGTGTGTGTTGCAAATGACCAAAGTCCTCACATAGAAGTGACTATTTCAGGTACAGAAGGTTTCTCCAAAAATTGTTGTGAGGCTATCTTGCTGGGTTTTTTTTCCCCCCCTCAGTGTTGACTGCTTAAGTATTAGGATGAATCCTCTGAGATAGGTAGGTTTGACTGTTGTCCATATGATGACTCTTTTTTTTTCCCCCATCATAATACTTAATACCTGGAATTTTTGCAGCTTGCTGTACTAATCCTCTAGAGCAAACCATGACAAATTAAAGATACAATTTTTCATAGTATGACTCTTTAATGTAAAAAATAGATGTGATGTTAAGTATGTCTAGTTACATTGATTTAGAAGTATAAAATACAACTTGTATATTTCTTACTCCTTGGGGTCTAAATGTAGCATTATTAAAGTTGTAGAATTAGTAATTTTATGAAGAGAGTGCCTGAGAGTTGTTACATGTTGCACACTGAGCGTGAGACTTTCACAATTGGCTCCTGCCTTATGTTCTACTACAGCTAAGGCCATATCTCATGTATTTTTTATAGTGCAGCAACATGGTCTCTTTCCAACTGCATGACTCTGCATGCCAGACGCGGGCTCTAAAGACCTTACTAGAAGGCACATTCTCCACTTGCAAGCCCGTGCTGCCACCAGTGACATATGTCCCATTTCAGAGGAGAATACCTGAGAGGTTTCTGAAATAGAGGCAAAGCAGAAACAGAGTATCTGCAGAGATCATGATTCCTGAAGAATACAGCATGCCTTTAATTGGATATGACTTCCATGAGAATTCCAGCCATGTATTTATTGTATAATGTGAGATAACATAGAGTGAAAAGCTGTTGGTTAAAGATTTAGAACTGAATGAAACTGTATTAGAACAGATTAAAAAAAAAAGACAAAAAAACACACTGAGGTCTTAAGTGTCATTTTGTTTTGTCAGTGTTCTATTTATTAAATTGTGAGATGCCCTTTGATATGTAAATGTAACATTAATTCTTTAGTTCTTGCAGTTTATTCTGAAATAACTTATAATTCACTTAAAATACTTTCGTGTTCCTAGTCAAATGAAAATCTTCTATTCTGTGTTCTTATAACATGCAATGAGAGGAGTTATTCAGAGGCACAGAAGAAATTCATTTCTTAACTGTCTTTTGTATCTAGAAAATTGCCTTTAGAAAGGATGTCGTTTCTGAAATAAAGTTGTATTACCCAAATAAGTTTTTAATTTACAATAATTTCCTTGGAAGTAGGAAGCTGCTTAACAGGCAAATTCAATGCATCTGACACAATGTAAAATTATACTAACTTAAATAAATTTGTCTAGTGGTTCTGTCTATATGCTTAAAAAGTTTCAGAAAAAATATTTTGCCCAAAGTAGCAGAGGAGGACTTTTCCTTAATATTTACCACTCAAATAATCTTTTTAGAGGAATTTTTTTGTTGAGTACTGGAGCCTTACTTTCTTCTTTTCTGTTACTTATATGGTAATCTTTCCTTAAGAGTGTTCTAGTTTACAAATAGAAATACCTTACAAAACTGGGAATGCTTTTCAGTTTGAATCCTTTTGTCACCGATGTGTTAACTGGGTAGCTACCAGTAATAGTAGCTACTAGTTACTACTACTATCTACTAGTTAGGTTCCTTAAATGTTCTGCTCATTTTGGCACATGTGGGCAGTTTTGTTCTTGTCCTCATAGCCATGGAATACAGTTGCACCAAAAATTCTTATTTATTAAAGAGTTGTTTTATTGCAGATTCAGGGGAAGGCTGGTAAAGCAAGAGTTGTTAGAAAGTTGTGCACATAGCATTTGGGGTGGGGGATGAGGAAATCTGGGTTGCTCATGGGAGAGAGGTCTGAGAATGAGATGAGATCCTGGGTTGCTTTTATTTAGGGAAGTAGGCAGTGATGCTAGGTTAAACTGGAAGATCTGGACTCCTCCAGATGACTGGCATAAAAGCTGTAAACGGTTCAAGGATGAGAAGTGAAAGACCAGGTTTTGTGGTGTTTGTTATAGGTTTTTCAAGCAAGATTATTTAACTTTTTAAATACAGTAGCATTCTTTGTATCTTCTGAGGCTATGTACATTTTGGATTGTTTTTAAAATCTGTTGTGTGCATAGCTTAACTACAAAAAAAAATGCACATGCATATATTCTTTTGAATAGTAACCTTAAGGGAGTGAGAATTTCTTGAAGTTCTTATTTCATTAAGACAACAAGAGTAAACTCTCTATTGCTTGACAAAGAGGTTCATGAATTTCCCAGTGGAAAAGATTTTCCTGGCTGGGGTTTTCATTGCAAATTCAGGCATTTATAACTATGAGTTTTCCATAATTATAGCATTCACACAGCACAGGATTCAAATTCGTCTGGATAAGTTTTCACAAAGGGAAAAAAACTGTAAGAAATATTTGATAGTAGGTCAAATCTTTTTAGTGATTTTTATCATGAAGTTGGCAGAGAAATAAGTCTGGAGCTAAATGTTGTTAGACTCTGATGTGAGCAAAGAACCTGATTATAAATAGGAACCTGACAGACCAAGTTGTCTAATGATCGAGTTGAAACATAACCAGATTAACCATTATTAAGCTAAATTGATCTTTTATAGAAAAGCAGACAGATATGTCATAAGGAGGGGAAAAAATGAAAGCTTTCACATTTCAGTGAAAAATGTAAGCTGGAGACCTATGACAAACATAACATGAATGTGACTGCTTCATGTCAGTAGTTTTCACTCAGCTAGATACACTGCTGTTGAAAGTGGTTTCTGTAAAATCCATCCCAAAAATGATTTGGAACCACTGATTGACATCAGCATTTTGGGATAGATTCTTCTATACCCATACACCCATTTAAATCCATGTGGATGCATAGGTGTTATGAATGATTAAAGTGTTTGCTACACTGCAGGACACCAGTTGTAACTGCTAATATGCCATCCTGGAAAGGATTCTATGTGAAATGTTAGCTGCAGGACACTATCACAACAGCTATTTTGCAGCCACAGTCAGCATGAATTAGTATGAAAGTCTAGTGATAGTTAATATTTGTCCTTTTTTTGTGACTGCAGGTATTTCTTTAATTCTGCAGGATATTCATTGTGACCCCTGTGAAGTCTTACCAGAGTCACAGCTGCTCCATTACCTGAAATTAGGCTATTTACTGACCAGAAGTGTTTCATTATTATTAAACTACCAGCCAGTGAAGGCAAAGAAATAACTGACAGACACATTTTAAAGCCCATGCAGTTTAAAATTAGACAGGACAGAGACTGGATTTCATCATTTTCAGATCTTTTGCCTTCTCTCAGCAGCTTGCTTATGAAAACTCGTGGTTTGACTAGGAGGAAAAAGAGCTTGTGCAGTCCTCTGAATGGCTTTTAAATACATACTTTAGATTTTTTTTTTTTTTGAATCTTTAGTGGTTTTTGTGCTTGTGTATCTGGCCATAGAGATTCTCAAGACAGGTTGGCCTGTTTTGAAAGGTGGATTTAAATGGGAGGGTCTTTAATACTGTAGTACAGATTTTGAGAAGCTGGAACTGTGCTAAAACTCAGATTCAGATAATCAATGGGTAAGTAAGGGTTTTTATGGTATTTGAAAAAGCTGGATATTTATCTTGTATTTTTAAGTGCTGTTTGTGTGAGGTTCTAGTTGTAAGGGGAAGTACACTTAAAGTTTGCAGATTTTTTTTATACCCCAGTAGTTTGATATGAGCAACTTTCTGCAGACAACAAATATAGGACTAAAACTTTTTTTAATGTTTTCCATGTTTCTAACCTTTACTCTAAAGGTGAACTGTTTGAGAAGATGTTTGTGCTAATGATTATCAAACATGCTTTTGCATTGACATGGGATAGAGGGTAAACTTCTTACCTGTTCAGATATGTTATTTCTAGTTCAAATAAATGGTTGGATTTTTGAGAACTGTATTGGTGATACTAATCGGTTTTGCACAATCTTGCTACAGAATAAAGCTTGGATTTGCAGGAGATGGTACATTCTGTACATACATACAGGACTCCCCAACACAGTGGAATGGACTACACCAGTACTAGGGTTCAATGCCAACCTCTAAATCTGCCTGTCTAAGCATGAGCTGTGTTTTGTTGACCTTGCTTTCTCCAACAAAAATGTATAGCACTGTGTATGTACTTATAAAATTTCTTCAAAGGCAATGCTTTGAAACTGCACATAATTTTCTTTGCTGGGAGAAGGAGCTTACAGATGAGTAGTTGCGTAGTTTAATGTGTTCCTGGGAGGCATTTAGAGATGAAGAGTACTGTCTATTGAATGAACAGCAAAGAGGGGCAGCCGTATATTCAAACAGCGTGGAGGGAAAAGTGGGGGGGGGGGGGGGGGAAGCAAGACAGGAATTGAGCTGGTGGGAGTGTCTGGGTCTTCCTGTAAATGCTTGGCTTCAATCCAGATGTGTTTGCTGTGTTCACAGTGATGATCTGCTTCCTTCACCTCTGCACTTAGCAGCTGCTTTGTACACATGGTCATGTAATATAAGGGCAGAGCCACCGCAGTATTATTACATGCAGTCACCAGCCACTCAGAGTAAAAAGAACTGTCCAACAACTAGAAGGCTATCCGGGAAAATAGCTTTGATTTGTGACAGCAAGGTCTGACTGTGTGATTATGGTGCTGTCCATCAGAATGGGCTTTTTTGCACATTTCTGCAAGAGTAAAGAGCCACTCGCACATCATTTTGGAAACAAGTTTAGTGCTAAGTGAAAGGAAAACATCTGTTGAAAGTAGCCATTCTACAGTTCCAGTATGTTTTCAGCATGAAGCCTACTGTCTGAATTTGTGACAACTTTTTCTCTGTAAGCTATACTTTTAGGCTCACTTGATAAGGGCAGATACTTTGGCTGGGCTTTGGGATATATTTCCTGACTGTTGGTTTTATTAAGTGTCTCTGCCTGGTCTCATGATTCAAAACTATTGGAGCAAGTCTTGTTGCTTTTATCTTCTTTGTTCCTGTTTTCCTCCTATTCCTGTTTGTTATGCTGTTGATACTGTTTCTTGTCTCCAAGTCCTTGAACGTCATTTGTGTCCAGGGCTGTAGAAGCAGCTGAAATGTTACCAGGGCTGAAAAGGGCTCTGGAGTAATGTTCACTGGTTGATGGGGAGGGCAGGTGATAACAGGCTGGGGAAGTGGAATGATGGAAGTGGGTACTTGGAATATATGGAAAGGGCAGACACTGGCATGACTTCTGGAAGGTTCTTGGGGTACTGAGAATAGAGAACTGGGAGTAATATCAGAGTAAGAAAATATCCTTGATTGAGGAGAAGAAGGTGGGGAATTGCTGAGATGATATGTGGTCTTGCTGCTGTAGTGCTTTTTTTCCCTCCTTCCTTCCCAGCTCCCCGTCTCTCATTGCTTGTTGATCCAGCTTCTCCTTTCTCTGCTAAAAGGAATAAGGAACAGGAGAGTCACAGGAAGGAAGGAGCGAATGAGTAAACAGAACCACAAAGCCCAGCCAAACCTCTGTGTCTTGTCTGAAATGCAGTCCAGCCTCACCAGTGAGGCATGCCAGTGATTTAGCTCCATTCTTGTTGCCACGGACTGAACATGGAGTGGATGTCCTATCAGGTAAATTCATCTCTTTCTTGTCTAATCTTGCCCTTTTCACTAGTTTACTAGAGATACACTTTGCTGCATGCATATGGACTGCAGCGTGGGTTCTTTTTACCTGAGAAGAGCACTTTTTGATGCAAAATGGTGAATATCTGAAGTGTTTTGGGGCATGCTCAGGCAGAGGTATTGTGTATATCAGCACTGAATTCTAAAAGGAAAAAAGATTTTCTTGACCAAAGAGGCATTTTTATAGTGTTTAATTTCCTTGCTAGAAAATAAAGAGGGCATGGAGAGATGAAGGGGGCTGTGTTTTGAAAATCTGTGCAGAATGGGAAGTTTTGGGTTTCAATATAAATCCTATGAAATACAGGGAAAAGAAGGGGGAAGGGAATATTCTAAGCTCTGAGGAAATTATCATCTAATGTGTATCTTTACTTATGTCCTGTTCAGCACTTTACTCTGACCTTGCAGCAACCCTTATTCCTTGGAGTTCATTGACTTGTGGTAGTTGAGCCTTGGGCAAATAAATCATAATAATTGTCTGAAGGGTGCATTTGCTTATTTCCAAAATAATACCTGTTTCCTTATGTAAGCAAAGATTAGGTGTTAAAGTAAAAATGTTAAACAGATCATTAATATTTCAGAAGAATTCAGGCAGTGAACAAAGTTCTTACTATTTGTAAAAAATTTTATGTTTGTTTTTTAAAAAAACTTTCAAGTAGTAAAGAGTGAGTCAAAAGAACTTAGGCATGTGCCTTAAAAAATCTAAGTGCTTATTTCAGTGTAAAAAACACCATTTTTTGGCTTCAGAAAATTAGTTATAAAGATTTCTAAAAGAGTGATAATTGTTTATATAAAACTTAGGGTCTTTTGTGAAGGTCACAGTTTCTATAGATTGATTAAAAATTTGTTGAACTGGGAAATTGAAACCTAAATTAATAGACATTTGCTCATTTTGCTGTGGAATGTATTTGAAGAACTGGATGGCATTCAAAAGCTAATGTTGTGAGTTGGTGGTTTCAGGCTGTTTCCTTGCTGACTTGTGACTGCATTTCTCTCAGAATTCTGCACTGTCAAGCAAGTAAACTAAATTTTAAATCAGAATGACAAATGAACTGAATCCCTTCAGGGCAGGGCAGAGAGAGCTGGCGAAGGAGAAAAGGTGGGGGGGAGGGGGGAAGTGCAAGGGAAAGTCAGCACTGTGGGAGTGGATAAACAGAGGATTTCAGTTTTCCATGCTACTAGGCTGACTCCGTTTAATGAGCATTTGCTCCATTTTTTAAAAGTGTAGCTGGATTAATCATTAAAATAACCTCATTAGTTTTAAACTATAACAAAAGTAAAGGGATCCATAGCTTGTAACTTAGTGAGCAAGGACGGGCTTTTTATTAGTTTTTTCATGGAAAGAGTCTGGTTCCCATTGGTGATCAAGCATTCTCTTGGTGGTCATCTGACATTTCTTAGGGTGCAGACAGATGTCTGGATGGCTTGTATCTCAGAAGAACCAAGCTGACACTCTCAGGCTGTTAGCCATTGGGAAATGCTATGCATAACCCTCTTAAAATCTTTTGGCATCTGTTTCACATACCATATACTCTGGTCTTTTCGAGTTTCCCATAAGGTTTCATTCTGCAGCTGCTTACCCTTGGAATCTCCTTCAGCCCGTGCCCTTCTCTCTCAGATCTTTCTTTGCTGCTCTTTCCATGTGGACCACATTGCCCAAAAAGGTGGTGTGAGCACGACAGGAAGTCTGAGGAGGCTGGACTTGCTGATCAGCTACTTTTCGTTTGGTCTGACATGAGGGCTGTGGTTTTCTTGAGTCTGGGGGGGGGGAAAAAAAAGTTGTATATCTTCTGGAAGAAAAGAAAAACATTTGGGAGGAGAGGGATAAAGCTCGAAAAAAAAAGATTTTTATGAAATGAAATACAGAGCATATGAACAGTGATTCATTAATAAGTAAACTGATTCTTCAAATAAAGGCACTTTTTTCAAAAATGGAAGGATTTCTGGACCTGGTTTTCCAAGCAGCTTGAATACCCATCACACTCATATCACGCTTTTGTTGAACATGTTGTAACCTCTGACTCTAGGTGTTAGCCCCTGTCTAGTTGCCATTTCCTCTCATATCTGGAATGCTCTCTTGCTCTCTCAGTATCCATAAATGGACTTAAGAACTTCCCAATATTTTGAGTATATTGTGTGATGGGATATATTAGTCCTCTAGAGCAGAATTTAGTAGACTATGAAGTCTCTTCAGTTTTTCTAGGATGGCAGTACTTAATTAGAAAGTTGTCAAAAAAATGAATTAGAGCCCTAATTCCAGTAAAAGGGACATAATGTAATGTGCAAACCGAAAGTGAGGTTTGAGGGAGGAAAAGAGGTATGATGAATTAAGTCACATTTGTGCCTTTCCAATTCTGATGAAACTTAGGTTGCCACAGAACCCAGTCTGCATTTTCATGAGTTGCCTAGATTTTTGCTTCCAAATCACAGTTCCTATCTGCAAACAAAATGATCTCACCAAGTTTGCTATTAGTGTGACCTTAGTGAGTATGGCTCCTTTGATTCTCCTTACACTTGGGCTAATAGTCCACCCATTTTACAGGTTAAGATAGTTGAATGCTGATGAGACATTCCATAGGCCACTGGAAGAAAAGAAAAAAAAAAAATACTGAACCCAGCTGTGGCAGATCAGAGTGGTGTGGTATGACTTCAGAAACATACTTGGGTATGCACGGCTTTGTAGCATAGCTACTCTTACCTGCCTGGGCTGCTTGGTGCGAGAGACTGATAGTCACGTTAGTGAGTAAGAACCCTGAGTCATCAGATTTCCATTGGGCAGCTGCTCCTGCTCTTAGCTTCATTTCTGGCATAATGCCTCTGCTACGTTGGGAAGGGCATCCTCAGCGGACAGTCATGTGGCTTTTGTATCTGTGCCAGCGGAGTCATCACTGGCTGAAAATAGGGTATTTACATTGCCCTGGCTGTTGCTCTGAAGGAGACTACTGCAGCATACCTCAGTTTTAGCTGTATTTTCCTTTGCTAATGCAAATTAGAATTTAATGTTTCCACTGTTATAAAATCTTTGAAATATTCTGTGTTCTTGGAAGTACTTTAGAGTAAGGGTATTTAAGTGGGAACTGGGATGGGAGGGCAAGGAGGAAAATTTTTATAAAAACCCACTCAGTATGCTGTGTTTTCTGAAGTCACATGTTTTCCATGGTCCTGTCTGCTGTGTTAATGATGGAAATAAAAGGATATTTTTCACCAGTTCTTTTCACCTGCTGCCTGAAATAGCATAGACAAATCATAATATCAAGTGATTAATTACAGGCATTATGTGGTATATTCAAGACAAACAGAAAAATATGTAGAACTACAGCAAGAGTCTTGTATTACATCTCTGCATAAAACATCATGCTTTATATGCTGTCCTGTGGTTGCACACAATTGCAATAAAAAAAATCCTGTACTCTGCGGGGTAGAAAGCCATGAGAGAGAGATTATGTTGAGGGTTACTTCATGTGTCCTATTCAGCATTACTCTCTGAGCAGAATGGGAATTGCTGGAACAAATACCTTTTAAGCTAATGCAAAATATCTGAGATTTGATGACTGTGATTTTGTGCTATTTTTTGTGTTTGTATATAAATGATTGTAATGAGCAGGAAAGAAATGTGTTCCTATGATGTATTACGTGGTGCTGGTCATTCATTTAGTTTGGTAGAATAAATAGAATAGCAAAAACCTGTCACAACTAAGAAAAAAATCATTTTGCAGTTTATTTTTTAGACTTACCTGGAGAGATAGGAAGACATTTTGGGCATTTAGGAATCTTTTTAATGGGTGGAGCTCCCATGTTAGCACTGACATATGTGGAACTTGTACCCTGTTAAGTAATGTGACTGATAAGTGCAGGCATTTTATTCAGACCAAAACTGTTGATCCTATTTAGACAGTCAAGACAGATTTTTCTAACAATAATTTTGACTTATTCTGATGATTCTTTTATACATATTTTCAAATATCATGCATCTTTGTAGTGATTTGTCAGGTTCTGATAGCCATTGTGCAGCTAGCTATCTGAATAGCCATCTGAATTAGCACACAGTTTGTAAATAACATGGTAGTCTGCATTTTTTTTTGTTTCTATTTCTGTCCTTAATTATTTACTTGAGGGTTATTTCTTCACCTCTGTGGCCAAATTTCATCATTGGATTTCCATTTCATATTTTCCACTACCCTCACTATCCCTTTTTGTCTTATTGTATATGAGTACCATATAGAGGTTAGCTTATGGCTGTCTGATTCTGACTTTTGCAAGAGGAAGACCTCTCTGGAGGCTCTTAAACTTGTGGTAGCTGAGTATGATCTCCTATGGACTCTGCATGGACTGTGAGAATCCATTGTAATGGTTTTCCATGGTATTGAGGTGTGTGTGTGTGTTTTCTTCACCAGAAGTTTTAGATCAGGAAATGAGGGCGCAGGCTATGGTCACTTTTACGCCTGTGCTGCATGAAGAGTACTCCAGCAGAACAGATACTAGTAATTACTCAGGGAACAGACCTAATGCCTTTCCTTGGCCCTTTATCCTCCTGTCTTTCCCCCATCTCTTTGAGGATGGTTTTCCCAGTGAGAACTTTTGTTTCTGTTCCCAGTTCTTTTCTGTTTACTCACTTGCACTTTAAAGGAAGAGAAACAAGACTCTTCTGAACTCTAGAGTCCTTAGTTCCCTCACCTCCATCTCAGGGCTGATGTGCTGGAAAAATATAGTTCTTCAAGCTTCTGCGGGCCATTAGTGTTGCACCTCTATATTGTGGGGAAGGAGCTGAGTACTCATACCCATCCGTTGCTACAGAAAGGATCCAATTCTGTGTGAGGTTCCAGATACTATAACAGGTGCTCTTGTTGGAAAGCAACTGCTTTCCCTAGCTGCTGCTTCATTCCTTCCTCCTCTGTAGGAGACTTACTCCTACAACTACAAGAATTAGTCCTGCTTATTAACATCAGTCATTTGACACTGCACAGAAGCTGAAGTCCAGGATCTTGGCCGTTTGCATGTTCATGGCAGGGAGAGGAGCAGAAAGTACCTGCTTTATTTTTTTAAATTAACAAATTTTTTTATTTTGTTTCATTACTCTCCAAAGAGTGTTTTCTACCAGCATTTTAATCATTCAGCTTCTCTCAAGAAAGCCACATCTTAGTTTTTTTGTAACCTTGCTCGTGGAGATCCTTCCGTGAAACTGACTCCGCCAGTTTTGTAGCAGGGTGGAGCAGCCACTTACGTTTTCTGGTGACTTTGCGCAGCCTCAACAGGGAGAGAGCAGTAGTGATTACTGACTGTGTACAAAAGAGGAATGTTAAAAGTCTGTAGGATTAGCCATATAAAAGGTCTCTAGTTGTGAGAGTAATCATGACTTTACATTATTGCTTGCAGATTTTTTATTTTATGATAACCTGTAGGTATCTGCAAAAATCCTCGTTCCCTTCTTTGCCTTTCCTCTTCTCTGCCAAGCATCTCCCCGTCCTCCCCCCAAAAGTAGAAAATATCTTGGTGATGGCCAAGAGTGCTGTGAGGGAGGGAGTAACATCATTGACCTGGTGGCACTGTTTTGAGGATAAAGCACAAGTTAGTCTGCTTTTCAGAATGCAGCCACTGAGCCCATAAGAATGAAGAAATATTAAACCGTACTTCATATCATTGTAACTGGCAAAAAGTAGAAGTTTGCAATTACAGGAAGATGCATTTAGCATTCAGACTCTTTTGGGAATTTATTTGGAGACAAAAATTGGCATTGAAGCCAATAATAATTTCTGTATTTTGAAGATTGAAATTAGGGATAATAAATTTAAATAATGACTTCAGATGGTTTTTTCGCACAACTTCTATAAAAATTATTTGTTTTGGAAATCATTAGAGTTAAAAATTCCCCTTCAACAGCAGAATGAAACTGAAGCTCATCTATGAGAGAGTTTTGTGTGACTGCAGTTGCTCAGTTCCTAGATTATAATTTCATATGTGTAAATTCCTTGTGCCTTTTGTTGTCTTTTACTTTATGAGCAGATGTGCATTTTTCAAGACAGTCAGGAGCCTTGATTTTGCAGTGTGCTGTTGTGTCCAGAGGTAGCTAGAGTTAGAACTGCTCAATTCCTGGCAGACCCAGAAATGGTTTATGAGTGAATCTGGCTAAACAGTGTTCATCTTGGACTGCATTCAGCACTGGACAAAATCATGTGTTTGGCTCTTCTGTCTCCAACCACTACCAGAATCTTTCTTAACTATATGCTGCCAAGAAGAGGAAGTATCAAATGTAAAGGTTTGTGAACCAACGAAATGTTAAAAGGAACTGTAAATTAAGAGTTTTCTAGAGAATACCACATGTACATCCCCACATGTATCACTTTCATTATGGTCAGTGTCTTTTGCATAAGGTTTGGGGATAGCAGATAGTCCCAGACTTGTTATTCTGTCAGAGTATAAAAGCGCTGAAATTTACTTTGACAGCTGAGAACTCAAAATCACTTTTCATATAAACATCTAGTTGCTCTTACTCTCAAAAATGTCAGTATTACCCATAATATCCTTAGACACTTTTTCATATCAATTAAAAGGACTAAAACAGGTGGTGTTCTTTCCTCGTTTCTAAGAGAAGACTTTGTGGAGTTGATTTCTGTGTGGGTTTTCTTTTTTTTTGTCTTTTTAAGAACCATTTGAATAAGTTACGGGCACCACAGTAATAGTGGGTATATTATCTAGAAGCTTGTGAGTTTATTTTTTAGGAAAAAAAGCATTATTTTTACAAGATATGACTCAAATTTTCTCCTCTTTTTGGACCTTTGGAGGATAAACATGTTGGTTGTTGAAGGCCTGTATTGGAGCTCTGCGTGAGCTTATACTGTTGATTTGTAAGGCTATGAGATGTTTTATCCAGCTTTAACAACTGAAAATGCAATGTGACATGGTAGAGACTGCTAAAACAGGATCTCTTCTTTCAACACTCTTTGTAAAACAGACCTTCAGTGGGAGAGGAAACGAGTAGAAGTTTCTCTTGAAAACTCACATGGGTACTTTACATGCTTATTTTTAATTTGACTGTTTGCATTTACAAGCATAGTTCAGGGAGTCTGATTTGATCAGCAAGTAGTAGTAAATGCAAGACACTGTTCAGTAGCTGCAAAGGTTGCTGTGAATTACACAGTTCCAGACTGGTTGAATGAAGAATATGCCATGTAGGTGAGCCTTAAATCCTAATACTTATGGTTTTATATTCTCTATTTTAACTATTACAGCTTACTATCCTTTCAATAGCAAAAAATATTTCAGTTACTCTCCCTACATGTTTCTGTTTTTTATACCTGTCCTAAATACATTCCAGAATGAAATGACTAAATTAGCAGCCTTTTGGAATGTATCTTACTAAGGAAATTATATATTTATTTTCCTCGGTTTTATATTGTGGTGGTGTTTCTTTGAGTAAGTATTCTAGTTCAGTATCTCTCTCAAAAGAAGTAGATGGGGAAGCTAGTATGGGGCAGGCACAGAGTTCTAGAGCACTCTGTCCTAAAGGCTTTATCTCTGCTTTCGGCCAAAGAATAGAGGAGAGGAAGAAACCTAGTAAAACAGGAAGTGAGAAACACTAGAAATAATCAGCCTCCAGGAGAAATTTAAAATCATAGGTTCATTGCTTTTGAATTCCAAATAAATTTAAAAACCATGAAGACTGTAACTTATAGTCTTGTACACTGAGGAAAAAGGGGACCTCAGTCCATTGATATGGAAGAAAGTTTGGAGTCAAGAATGAACGAAATTGTGCTTTTGCTTAAAATAAAAGCTCAGTAAGTGACTCCTAATAGAGGACAACAGTTAAAGCAGTCTTAATTTCCAAGCTGCTTTACCTTGCAATTCAAAAATGCTTTATTGATGTTACATGGAAGTTAGTTCTACTCTTCCTAATCACAGCAACTGGCTTTTCTGAATGTTCACTACCAACACCTGTACAGCTTTTTCGTTTATACAAATGTCTTCTATTTTTAAATAATTAAAAGGCTAGATCTTGTTATAGACGAAGATATTTCAGTCTATCTCAATAAGTGTTTGTACATTTGTACCTGACCTCCACTACTTAAATCATTTTGATAAGAACATAGCTTTCAAGGACCTTGGTTTTTTTTCCATCTTGTCAATCTTCCCTTTTTTTCCTTCCCCCTTCTGGCCATTAACATAACCTGTATTTATGTTACTTAAATGAATAGAACTGAAAAGCAGAGTTTTTTTTCACATATATGAGAAATTTTTTGTCGTCTTTAGGACTGTTTTAGTGTAATGTGTCATGATAGCCCTGTTCTGTTAGTCAACAAGAAAATTAATTTGTTTTCCCATGGTAATGTTTCATATGCTTCATGTTAAGTCAGTAAGGAATGTCACAATGTTCTGTGTCACATGGTTTAAGCTTTTGGAAAGTTTGCCTAATGAATCTTTAATATTTTGGTTAAAAAATGTATTTCAGATTCCATGTCTTCAACCATGTTTTAAAGTATTAATGTTGTATTAATAGTGTTTTGAGATGTCCTTTAATATTTTTTTGATTTTTTGTCTTTTTTTTTTTCCAAAGTTAACTTGAATATCAAAAATAACTAAGGCCATTCTGTTTTCTGCAGTACTTTGGAAGCTTGCTTGTAATATTCTGTGTTGAACTGGCCTGTGGTGTTTGGACCTATGAGCAGGAAATAATGGTGAGTCAGAAAAGGAGGCTGCATTTTTTTCGGAAGAAGAAAACAACGATTTCCATTAGCTAGCTGTTTTCTAATTGCTGTAGTGTTTGTCCTTTATTCCGACAGTCTAACTTCATGTGATTGTCTTTTTTTAAACAGAGAATTTTTCTGGGAAAGCATGTCTGTCTGAAAGGTCCTGTCTGGATTTCTCCCCAACCCCTTTATATTAGAGAGCCAAATCCTGCAGACTGATTTATTTAAGGATTTTATTTTTAGTTGTTTCTTGCTTAGGCAGATTCTCATTGAAGTCAGTGGAAGTTTGATTAAGAAAGAAATACAGGTTTAAGATCTGTGTTTTGAGAGAGGAGATATGAGAAGTTGAAAGGATTTTGTTCTGAAAGTTTTTCTTGTTTTAAAGAGCTATAACTCGCTCCACTGTTTTGTAAACAGACAGTGTGTTCTTTCAATAGATGACTTGCTATCTTCTGAAATCTTCACACTGTCTCCACAAACTATAAATGCTGGTTTTATGCAAAGCATGTCTTAGTTATAAAACACTTTTCTGTAAACTTGTGAAAAGGTTTTATCTCTATCTAGCTTTTATAACTGAACCAATCTTTAATTTTCAAGCTGAAGACTTGTAGCCATCATATAAGAAAATGGGTAAGTGTTGAACAGAAGATAAAATGACTTGTTATTCTACTGGATGCTGTATGCTTATGTTTTGTATTCAGTTTGGCACATATTTATGAATAGAGGGACAACTATTTTCTCTGAGTTGCCAAGATATGCCCAATATACTGCTCTTTTAAACAGCTGCAAATGTGTAGCAATTACATTGCAGTAAGATGGGAGGGAGCTCTCTTGATATTTACACAGTACTGAGACTAAAGGAATTTCTGGCAGATCTGAGGAAATATGGCAGCATTTATATCAGAACTCATTCCCTTGCTTATAGATTCCGGAAGAGTGTTCTATTATAACAATAATTAAGGCTATCCCTTTACTTTAAATGTCAGCTTACATTGATGCATTTTAAAATTGGCAATGCAGACAAGAGGCATGCTTCATCCTATGAGCACCGCTCTCCAAGGCTTTTGTCAAAAATGACAGTTATAACTAACATCCATTGTTCCACAGAAGTCTTGTCAGTGGAAGCTGCCTGATATAACAGAACCTTCAGTGCACTGATATATGCCTTCTCCAGCCTTTATTATTCAGTTAAAAAACCTGAAGTTACAGGTATGTTCTAGTGTGACCGCCCCCCCCCCCCAACTTTCTGTTACCTCCTATACTACTGAAACCCAGAGCTAGTCTGATAAAAGCCAGCATACCATATGTTTAGGCATTGGTGACACCTAAAAAAAAAAAAGAAAAAAAAAAGGGGGGGGGGTGAAACACAGCTGTTCCTGCTGCCACAGTAAGACGCACTAAACTCCAATAGTGGGTCACAGTGAACCCAGGTATTCCAGACTCCTCCGGTTCTTCCTCTACATTCCAGGAATTCAAGAGTATGAACACAAGCATGCAAATAGAAAGAACAGGAAAATAACTATTATGAATGAGGTTTCTCTTTTTGTCTTTTTTCACTGCTTTTACATTTTTTCTTTCCCTCCCTCATACCCTGATATACTGAACCTCTTTCATGATTTCTTTTTCCATCTGATTTCCTTTTTATTCTTCTGCATCTCTTTGTCATAACGCTAATGTTCCTCAGGTAGTGAGATGCACTAGTCTGAGCTTTCTTGCTGCTAAGGTTTGCTACTTACTGGGATGTTTTAAGACCCATAGGAAATGTGGCAGCTTGGAAGAGCAGAGATCACTTCCAAAGAGCATGCTTTCTCCTAGTCTACCAGATAGAGTTAAGACGACTCCCTTTAATACCTCAGGCGTGACTTGCTGTCATGTTAGTTTCAGTGTAGCATGAAATCACAGGAACCCCTTGCAGACTTCAGAGAATCTGTTAACATTAGTGTACGTGGGTGTGTGATGTTGTCAAAAATGTCACTGTGGCATAACCACCTCTGCTAGTCCAACAAGAGTTCTCTTTGGCATATGGACAAGTCTGCTGTAAGAGTCCCTGTATAAACAATTTTCCTTCCAGCTCTTGATAGCTCTCAGTATGAAAAGTGTGCCTCGTGACTAATCTGTCCCACCCACAAGACTGAAAAGCCAGTGTGGGTTTTCAGCTTACCTGAGCATTGGTCAAACCTTGATACTTATTAGAAAAAGAGTAATGAATTAATATAAGCAGATCTGAACAGCAAACACAGCTTTACAGAACTTATATGCTAAAAATCAAACCGATGTCTCTAATTTTTGTCTCCACACTACGTAAAGGTGTTGGCATATAGCGAAACAAATGCATTTCAAGATCATGTATTACTGTGCACTAATACATGTGTGGGTTGACAGGAAGCTATTTAGTAGATGAATTGATGTACTCAGTTTGACACCTTGACATTTTAGTAGTAGACAAAGATACAGATACTAATATCCCTTCTTAGCTCCGGAATTCAAATTGACTTTTCACAGTGGATTTTAGTTTGCTTTGCTATGCTTTTAATTTCCTTCTCTCACATTTTTGCATTGATTTTTTTTTTCTGTTTTCATTGTTTTCATAAAAAAGTTAGACGTCTTGTGTTACGTGCATAACCTTGGACTGTATTCAATTCAAATAAGATAATAAAAAAGAAGTCTAGCAAATATGAGCTGAAGTGCAGTGATATCAGATATTATCCAAAGAAAGCAAAGTGCTAGCTTTCAGCACAGTGTAAAGAGAAATGCATTGAGTACAAAAGCAAATTATTTCATCATAGCGACGAATGTAAATGTTTGAAGTAGGAATAGTCTGTGATATTGTTTTCCTAAGTATTTTTTAGTATTCTACTATTTACATACATTTTTCATGTGGACAATTGTAAGATCAAAGCCATAAAGCATAGGAAATAGAAGTTCTGCTATGTGAGAGGTGTGTTAAATTTCTCAGTTGTTGTTAATATGATGTATGAAGTTTTACCAATGGATGAAAATTGTAGTGTAACTTACCCAGCAGGAATGAAATGTTATTAAATGTTCTTATTTGGTTTGAGGGGTCATTCAGGCAGGGATTGTTCCTATGTTTTTGTAGAGCATCTAGCACAACAAGGACCAGGCTCCTTGGGAATTACTGTGATAATTTGTTTGTTTAAGTTACATTTATTGCACACACAGAATGTTACTGTTAGTTCCAAATTGAATTGGATAGCTAAGCTCTAGCCGTTAGAGTAACTTGGCTCCCCCAGCCTCCAAATGAAAGGTGATATTGCAATTGTGATTTCTTTCACCATGACTGCTAAAAGCTAATGAGTACAAGGCAAAATTCATCAGGAATGGTATGCGTGCATAGAAGGGAAACTATAAAGTCTTAACTCCTTGTTTTAGTTTGACAGACTGAAAGTTGTGCTGCTGGAACAGAAGTCAGTTTCTTATCTTTACTCTTAAGTGCATTGCATGCCCAATGCCATAGCCTTTGCTTGTGCTGTTTCTGACACATTACTAATTGAGGGTCATAGTCTTGACAAAAGAGAGAGCCAGCTCCTCACTTCAGAATAGTCATACTTTGAAAAAAGGATTCTTAAAGCATTGTTTCTAAGGAAAAGGCTTACAAGGGCATAAGTGTGTGTATGCAGAGAAAAAGTTCACAGGAGTTAGGCTCACTGAGTACGGTGTCTTGTTACTGTTCTTGAGAAAGATACTGAAAAAGGATACATTCAGGATGCCTGCAGCCTAGACTTCAGTCAAAGCCATCAAGTCAGTGAAAAGGCTCTCCCAGCATAAAATTCATCTCAGTTTTATATATAAAAAAGTTAGATGTTTAAATCTTGAGTTTGTAACCTTAGATAAAAAAGTGGATTTGAGACTTCAGGGGGATGATTCATCTGCTCGATATACCTGTCTTGACTTGAGGTGAGATTAATTGCTCCATACTAGGTGCCTGGGGTTTTTTTGTTGTTGGTGGTGGGCTTTTTTTAATGACTATTATCTTTGACTTAGGCAGCTACAAGTCAGATTTCTAAACTGGGGCAGATGTATTTCATCCCTGCTCACCTGGATGGGGCTTGGTTCAAGTTTTATGCCAGAACAAGTCTGGTAATGATCTAATGGAGTTGTACCTAGCAATCTCAGAATCTTTCCAGAGCACAACAGCTCCTTTCCCAGTGTACATTTATCTGTAAGCAAGTCTGATGCAAATAAGTTTTTTCCAGCTGTTTTAATAAATGTTCATGAAGTTTTAATATCTTTAAGAACAGAAGCACTTATTTTCCTGTTTTACTTGAATATGAAGTTATTTTGGTCATCACACTGTAAAGGTTTCTGAGTAGGTAAAAATTCTGGGTTTGGAGCCACAAGCCAACCAATCTGTTTATCAACTCAAGAGTTCTGTTGTATGAATTACTTTTCTTTCTTTGTTTCAGGTTCCAGTGCAATGGTCTGATATGATCACTCTAAAAGCCAGGATGACCAATTATGGCCTACCTAGATACCAGTGGCTTACCCATGCTTGGAATTTCTTTCAGAGGGAGGTAAGAAGACAGTTAATTCATGAAGTAGTGCCTGTTCAGTAAGTGGTATTTATCTGTTAAGGAAGAGGTTTGTTTTTTTTAATGAAAGAGAAATGCAAGTTTAATGAAAGACTATGTAGTGATGATATCTTTTAGATCACTTGATATCCAACTCTTCAGCTTTTATGAGCTCTAAAAATTCCATGTATCTTTATGACTCTGAAGGTCTCCATTTTTCTTAGAACTTATGTTTATTATTCCCAGGACGTGCTATAGCTTTATCTAATGCTGATATGTGCACGTCCATTGCGCTCTCTTTCTTTCTTTTTCTTTTTTTTTTTAAAACAATGTTTCCTAAAGACTTGCACCTCAAAAAATAAATACTGAACGTACAGTTGTTGGAAGTGAAGTAGTGTTCAGTCATGACAACCTAAATAGCTGATTTATGTGCAGTTAAGTAGGCATATAATTCTTAGTATTATTGAGTATCTAGCAGTTCAACTCAAGAGACAGAATGTCTGTATCTAGTTACTTGGTGTAATTATGGTGCAGTGCATGAAGCCTATTTAAAAAAAACATATTCAAAGGGTATTAAAACTCTTTGTTTGCATATGCCACTAATAATCCAAAAATAAGTAAAATTGAATTAAATTACTAACATTTTCTTCTCCTTTGCCAGTGATGGTAGGACACCAACACCTTTTAAGATTATTATTACATTAAGAATATAATGTGTATAGAATTAAAAATCTGTGGGTAGAATAAAATGAACATTTCTGTTTGCTATTTTAATATTAAACTGTGCTCTCCTTCCTGTATGCTTTGTTAGTTTCCTTTAGTGGAGCTGTCATATCTAAGATATGGTGTTACCTGGAAGTGGATGGGAAAGGAAGCTTCCAAGAAGATGCCAAAACAGTCTCTTTGGCTGTGGTTTCCGAAAGTGATCAGGGAATTTTATTTCCTTTGACAAGGGAAAACAACAAACCCAAAAGCTGGCTTGTATATTCACAGCTTTGCCCTGTAGCCTGCTGAAATTCAGAACTGTTTTTAAAGAATGAAGTATTATGTTACAAAAACATGAAATTGCCCAAGGTAAAACCCATTAACTCCAAATATAACTCACATGCAGGAAAAGAACTCTTTAAATGCCTGTCATTGTGCTGCTCTTGTTGAAATGTTGAAATCTATCATTGTTGCACAGATTTCCTGTTTATTTAAACATTTCCTGGCGACACTTGGTTAGTCTGTATTTGTATTAAAACCTGAAAGAAAGAGTGAGGACTACATGAGCCGAAACTTTTTATTCTTCCCTGGCTATTCAAGTGCCATGTGAAATCCAGTAATCCTTCATATTTGGAAAGTAGAGTGTCTGTGTCTGTTCTGTGCCTGAGGTAATATAATCAAGTGATCTTGATTTCCTTGACTAGAGCTGGTATTATATCTTGGTTTAAATATATAGGTTGATTAAATAAAAAGCTGCCTTTTATGCTCCTGGTTATTGTAGTGTCATAGTAATGGCTGGATAGATAAGATTAGGAGACTGTTCCTGAGACAGATCTGGCTTTAAAGTGAATGTTAATAACAAAACTTCAACTTCTTTGCCAAAGAAGCCACTGCCTATCCCTTCTAGGAGAAGGAGGGCGGTGGGGGGAGTGCCTTTATAAGTTAAACTTCTTATGTTTCATCTGTGACCAGAGGAATGATTTTAGGAAAGTGTGAAGTTAATTGGGCAGGCTGTTTTACCACTCCTTGTTAATTGGTGAGGTGCCATTTTTATTTTGTCTACTTATAACTCAAATACTGAATCTATGAGCCTGGTATGTATTTTTAACATCTGAGCGAGTTGGAAATGTCTCTCACTCACAACCCCCCTACACTCACCCTTCCTCCTGCTGGTCTAATATCAGAATTGTGAATATGCAAAGGAAGATAGGAAGTGCTAATTGAAATCATGAAGGAAAAACTGGGGAAAACCAGCAATTAAAAAAAATATAAGGAAAAAAAGAGGGTGTTCAATAAGATTGTCTTTACAGTTACAATGAGGAGCCAAAGCTTGAGCTTTCCTTAGATACTCCCCTTTTGGAACTTGAGGAGAGTTTTGACTCTGTAAAGAACAGATTAAAAACAGAGACATTTGACCTGTGGCAAAAATCAAAAAAAGGAAGAAGTGAGATTTGTAAGAGGACTGGCAAATTAAGACATGGTGTGTGCAGACATGGTGTCTGAGCACTGATGTGTTGGACTGTGACTGAGGAGTGGAGTAATATCCTGTGGCTGTGAAGTGGTCAGGTGAGGCAAACGTTCTGAAGCGCACAGGTCAAAGGAACCAGGGGATGAATTACGAACCCTGAGGCTGATACTAGTGGACGTTCAGACAGGAAGCACTATTTTGTTCCTGCAGCAAGGCCTTTTTTTCAGTCATATCGCCTCCCCATCCAATGCAGTAAAAAATTTTGGCATAGCTGCTTCAGCTCTCTCTGATGTGAATGCAGCTAGCAATGTGATAGGGTGGTCATTTGACTTTAAATCTCTTGGTGTGCTTTTCAGGAAAGACGACAGGTTGTTACTCTTGGTGGATTTTATAGTCAATTATGACTCACCTGCTTTGCAGTCAGTTTTCCTATTTTTATGATTGATTCTGTTGCAGCATTTATTTTACTGTGATACTCTCTCCTTCTTCCACTTTCCTTTTTCTTTTCAGTATTTATGATTTCTGTACCTTTTTGCTCACTTTTTTCTTTTTTTCCTCCCTTTTTTCCTGTATTCTGATAAATCTCTGCTGTATTCTTGTTCTCATTTATTTTTCTTTATCATATTTGCTTATAGTCTGTTGTAGCCTTGCAGGAATACTCCTTAATCTTCTCTTGCCAGTTTTGGTAGCCAAATATGTAGTTTTTCATTACTGTCTTTTCACATTAGATTATCATGTGTTAGTCCCTTGTAATAACAATAGCAGAATTACAGGATAGGACAATTTCTGTGGAGTGTCGTTTAAGGGAGCAGTAGGGATCCAAAGGACAGGGCAAAGTCATTGACTTTTGATGTGTACATTGGTCACTGTGCTCCTTATTACTTTTCTTCAGTCACTTCTTCTGTCCAGGCATGGCAGAAAAATGTGTGGAAGCTCTAGTGGGTGTTTTAGGGCCTACTTGAATATTTTGAAAGGTTTTAATGGAAATTTATTGAGTTTTTGACCTGCTTTTATGAAGAAGTGGCATTATTGCTGATCTTGGCAAATCCTTCCTTTGCAGTTTAAATGTTGTGGGGTGGTGTACTTCACAGACTGGCTGGAAATGACAGAGATGGATTGGCCTCCTGACTCCTGTTGTGTCAGGGAGTTTCCAGGATGCTCGAAGCAGGCGCATCATGAGGATCTCAGTGACCTTTATCAGGAGGTAAGAAGAAAATTGTGGTTGTTCCAGAAGGCTTTGTGCAGTCTTCCTGATCCAGTTATTTTCCAAACTCATCACTTGCAGTGCAGCAAAAAGGTTTGAAGAGTAAGTATATTTATTGAAAGGGGTGTTAATGCTGAGCTTTTTGACATTTTCCATCTTATTAATGAAGACCTCCAGAGAGCGCTCTTCCGAAGCATTGCATTTCTACTTGTGCGCCCTGTTCCCAATTAGATATCAGAAGATCCTCTGGAGGTGGACGTTGAAAATTAGGAGAGCATGTATTGACAAAAATATGCTGATTCTCAGATCTCTTGACACAGTTTTTCTGAAGGGCTGCAGTAAATCAAAGATGAGGGAGGATATATAAAGTTTGCAATACAGTAATAAAAACTGAACTGTTTCCATTTCTCAGGTAACTAAACTGAAGCCACAAGTCTTGTATCATCTCAAGGGTTAAGAATTTGATGACCTCTTTAAAGTGGCCCCGGTGGCCTTAATATTCAGGTCAGAATAGGTGCATGATTTGTCCCTTTTTTTTTCTTTTTTTTCTCAAAAAAGAGGAGAAAAAAAAGAAATCCTTACCTGGAAATAAGTTATTAGTAATGCAGTTATCACCTGAGATATGACTAAACAATGAGATAATTATTTTATATTGAGTAGGTTGGAGTTAAACTTTGAGCTAATCAAAAAAAGTGTCTTAGTTTTGGTACTATGTCCAATCTCACATTGTCAGGCTAAGAGCAATTCTGCTACCCTATGGTAATGAGGACTATAGAGGTGCCTACATAGGAAGATGCTTCTGAAAAGTCCTTTGGCAGATGAGAGCTCTCTTGTTAACAGGGCTTATGTGGGGAGGCAAGTAATTCAGTTACTCCATTGTGAGCATACATCGAAGCTTTGTGTGAAAATGCTCCCTATTCTCACCTATTATCTTTCTTTCACCTGTGGAGTTAGGTAATGTCTGACCCAAGTGCAGTGAGGCCCCCACCTCCTTCAAAGCCCATCTTATTCTAGAACAACATTGTTTATAGATTCCATATGGTATATCATTAGTGTTGTCCTTGATTCTCTGTCTCTCACTTTCCTCCCGTGCAATAAAAGAGATGAAGTAACACATTGTAAAAGAATGTGTTTGTCTCTAACTATGCTAGCATAATCATTATTTAGAAAGATTTAAAAAGCCATAAAACCAAGAGAGGACCTATTAGAACCCTAAGCGGCTGAGGAAATAACTGTAGCCAATCACTATTGTTTGTAGAGTGAAAACTAAAAATAAGAAAAGGTGTTCTCTACTAAAACCCTTAGCTCTTGTCATGAAAGTTTTGTCTAAAGTCTCCTTTGTCTGCAGACTATTTTACAACTCTCTCTTTTTTTTTTTTTTTAATGCTGACGGACATCTGAAGACCTCTAATTGTGCATTCAGTATCAGAATGACCAACAGTCCAAATAACCAAAATGAGTGCCCAGAAAAGAGGGTAGGATCATACTGTAGAACTTTCCAGGATGTTCTCTTGGCCTTTGTCCTTTTGCAGTTCAGGGAATTCCTGAACAAGAGCTAATGTTTTGGGTTTTGTCTTGAAAAAACTCATTGAATTTGTCTGGTTACTTTTGGAATCCATGTTCCATTTTAGTATCTAGTAGATCTTGCATCATGGAATTCCACAGCTTAACTACATAGTGTTTGAAGACACGATATGGTTGATGTATCCAACATGGTGGAATTGGAAAAATTGCCTTCCTCCGTGTAAAAAAAAAACAAACAAAAAAACCCCCAAACCCTCAAAAAAAACAGTTTGGTGTAGTTCAAACTATGTTTTTGTTCATAAGTGTGCTAGATGAATTGAATAGGTTATGATAGGAATAACAGGAATATCAACTGTTATTCAAGGAATAACAATTAATATTTAGAGTATTTGAAATTTCTTCAGATTCTTAGGATCTTTTTTAGGATTTTCTTTCTTAGCAAAACTAGTTTTCTTGAATTTGAGAAATAAGTCATTAATTTTAAGCTTTTATTATAGGAACAAATTTTTAACTGTGTAAAGAATTGTAAGAGTAGTTTTAACTTTATATATATATATACACGCATGCACACGCGCACACACGCACACACTAGTTGGCATCTAAAGTAGTTTGCAAAAGTATTGTCCTAAGATTTCTTTTGTTATCTTTTATGTTTACTGGTACTGGTGAGCTGAAAATTCCTAGACTCATGTTCTGTATTTCTCCAAATTCTGCTGTGTTCTAGATAGAAAATGTATGGGATATTCAAAAGTAGTTTTTTAATCCCTGGCATATGTTAGAGTGGGTTTTAAGAGCTACTCTTCTGCTGTGTTTATCTCTGAGAAAAGACTGAAACTGTAAGTAAATAAATAAATAAACAAACAAAGCAAACTCTCTACAACATTTTTTGAGTCCTTTGGTATTAGAAGTTCTGATAAGGCTCATGTGCAAAAGTTTTTAACAGTGAATTAAGTCCATGTTTTGTCACAGTGCTGAACTTGCATACAGATGATAACAACTGAATCTGTCAAGCTAAAAATATGTCCTCAAAATATGAGGAAAAAACACAGGTAAATTAATTTCCTTAAATAATCAGAAGTGATAAGAACTTTGGATGGATTCTGGAAACTACAGTTTTACAAAATGCTGTGTAAAAGGGATTAACCATGTAAACTTGAATCTCATCACTCACACCCCCACCCCCACCCNCAAATGTATTTACTACCAAAAAGGCAATATTTTTCAGCTGGTGAAGAAGAGAACATGTAGCCTGAGGCTCAAGTGGTTTTCCCATCATGAGTGATAGACCTAAATAGAGCTCCTGTTGTGAGACTGAATTTTTAGCAGGAGGAAAAAGTCAATCACCCTTAGAAATTTAGAATAAGGTAGGAAAAAACAGACCATTCCTGAATCTAGGAAAGTAAGACAAAAATAACTGCTAGATGAGCCTTAGTGGAATGAATGGAAGCCACAACATTTATGCATTGCAGTAGAATGGCCCTAACACCCAGAGGTATATCAATCGCAATTGTATTTTCTATTGAACTGACAACTTCAGAGCTGCTGGGGAGACAGTTCCAACCACATGTCTTGTTCGTCA
This sequence comes from Apteryx rowi, assembly GCF_003343035.1. Lineage (NCBI taxonomy): Eukaryota > Metazoa > Chordata > Aves > Apterygiformes > Apterygidae > Apteryx > Apteryx rowi. The sequence continues at coordinate 112,235 of NW_020448886.1, read as the reverse complement.
TTTTACAGAAGGCTCAGCTGAAGAATTCACTGTTCTTGCTATTAAAAATTCCTGAAGATACCCATGTCCTTTTCTTTTTGTCCTTGGTTTAAAATCTATGCCTAAAAAACACCTGAATATAGTATGTGCTGTTGTTTTTTGTTTGTTTGTTTTTTTTTTTTTTAAAAAGGATTCTATTTATTTTACTCCAGAAATAGCTTCACATGCTCTGCTATATCATTTTTCCTAGCACACTTCTCTGAGCTTCCTAAGTGTATGCCTGCAGACTGCTTGCAAGTATATTTGATTTTAGTAGCTGGCCCTGTAGTTCAATACGCGGAAGTGGTGCCATTGACGTGGAGTGATCCACTGGGTTTGTATGGTACTGCAGACTTTCTGAGTAGAAATGTTCTGGACTAGCAGGCATCCATCCTAGGCCTGGTATCCCATCAGGAGGACCAGAGAAGACAGAGCTGCCAAAAGGCGGGTGCCTCAGAAGGCCAGTCTGTGCTAGGGAATCATAAAGACACAGGTTGTTTTCTTTCAGTCAGCTAATTGAAGAGCCTCTCTCACCTGATGGCAACGCATGCAGCACTGGTTACACTTCAGAGGAGTGTTCATCTCTGAGTGGTACAGCCAGACCGCTCACTTCTGGGGCCTGCCAGTCATTGACATGTACTTGAAGAAAGTGCTGTGACTTACCCTGCAATAACATTTGTTTTTTGTAATGCCATGCCAGTGATCCATGAACCACCCTCCAACTGTGTCTTAGAGAGCCTGCAGCAGTATAAATGTATGGAAGCTAAAGAAAGCTCATCATCTGTCCTAAGCATGCCTCCTGCTTATGTGAGGAGGCAAGAGTACATAAGCCATTGTCACTCAATACAAACCTAATTTTGAGCTCAGGAAGTACATACTTAGGAGAGGGAACAATATTCAGTGGAATGACTTGCCAAACTGCAGGTAAGTATGTCTTCTTTCTGCTAACCCTTTATTCCATAACCATATCCCAGGAAAGCAGTTCTCTACCCACTTCATGTGTGCAGGTCCATTGGGTTCTACTTGGAGAAAATTAATAGCCAAAGATGATGATATTTTAGTAAAGCAAAAGACTGTACCAAGACTCACTTGATAGAAAAGAAAAGCTGCCCGGCTTTTTTTCCTCAAGGATACCTGAAAGGCAAATCTGTGGTTCTTCCTCCACCCTTCCCCAGAGCATTTTAGATGGATTCAGCTCCTAGTAAAAAAATATTTTTGGTTCTTTAGTGCAGAATCAGTTCCAAACAGGAACTGTTTCACCAGCCACAAAAATACCATGTTGGTTTTTGTGAGGTATGAGCAATATTCAGTTGGCAAAACATTTTTTTTTTCCATGGTGCTTGCATGCAAGTTTGGTTTACAGGCTTGTTCAGTATGCTTGCTATTACATTTATGAGTACCATGCTGAAAGAACTTTCAAGGCTAGTCTGTCTGACTTCAGCTTTGGAGATGGAATGAGAAAAGCTTCTTTAGAAAATGATTCAAAACAAGCATACATAGTCTGTGACTCTCTGGTTTGAGTGGGAGCCTAAAGAGATTAGCCTTGCTAAACTCAAGTTGGCTTATGTAAATTCCTCACAAGTCTTTTCTACTACTTCAGAAAAGTTCTTTCCAGTACTTCAGAAAACTGAAGTTTGGTTTGTTGGCTGGGATTGACAGAGTTGTTGATTTGTTGCAGGTTTGCTGTAAATTTCTATTGGGATCTCTGAGCTTTCAATGATCTAAGTCATAATCCTCTACAAATACTATTTTTGTTGAAAGAGAGGTGGCTTACTTATAGGTCTGCCTCAGAGTATCATTTGGCAGGAATCTTGTTGCTCTTGCTGGATTTTGAAAGCTTTTCTTTTTTAATAAATTAGTCTTCATGGACTGCTTTTATTCTCACAAGCTTCCCCTTTATGCAGTTCATGGAATAGATTAACTTTTGAAAGACAGTGGTCGTGAGGCAGATACATAAGATGACAATGTGGCGTAGGAGGTTAATTTTGGTCTGAGGACAAGGGGAGTTCTGCCAGTCTCATAATAAGGAACTGTAGAACTAAATAAAATAGTTGGTAGGAGTTGGTATCTTCAGGAAAATCAAAATTGAATGTTAAATATCTTTTGTTTTCTAATTTTGAGTATACATAAGGAGCAGATCTGTTGACTGTGTTAATGGATTTGTGTTCTTTTCTGCTCTGAAAAGTGGCTTATTTAGGATCTGATCCTAGGAGAGTGTATTTATGCACTCTTTAGTTGCGGGCTACCAACTACAGATGTGTTGCGTAAGCAGAAATAAAATGCGTGAATGTGAGAATAACAGGCATGACTGGATATTTCTCATTTTTGAAGCTGATTTTGAACGTGTATTCTAGCAGAACTGTAAGAACATCATTAAGTGGAGGGAGGCAGTCTATACAGATCAGGCATAATTTGTCTTAGTTATGTGTCTGTACTAAGGAGATGTAGGCATTAATGTTATAGCTCTCCGTTAATGGATGTTTCCTCTAGGCAACAAATGAACTAAATTTGAGTACTGCTGTGGCTGAGCATTTTTAAATTGTGACCAGCATGTACCATAATCCCTTAAAGTTATCAAAAGTATTAAAATACGGGCAGTTTCTCTATAATTAAAAGGAAATTTGGAAAGTAGTATATTTGCAACAACATCTTTTAGTTCAAGAAAAAAAAGAGATGCCAACATGACAATTTTTATTCCTCATCAAGTTCAGTTAAATGGCTTTTGCTACAATGTTTTGGTTTTCTTTCCAGATTTCAAAAGAATCAAAATTTGGATCTTATTCTGTGTGTAAACTCTGTTAATGTCTAAAGAATGACGCACTTATATGATGAACAGCGCAAAGACATAGAGGTCCTTTAACTTATTCTGGTACAATCATTATATAGTACATTAATTTTATTTAGATCCTAAATGAGAATCTGTTGACTTCAGTGAGAATGTTGTATGCAAGGCAAGAATCAGACCTTTCATCAGTTACGTTCAGGACATTCACTTGAAACAGTGTTGACTATTGGAAATTTTAATGTGATTGAAATGTGTGCTTTATCATGTCTTGTCTTCAGATTCTGTCACTTATCAGCTACTTACTTGTAATAAAAAGGCTGTAAGAAATATGTAGTAAGGATGTAAACATGGAAATGACATTTGGAAAATAATGTCCTTCTTGATGGGTTCCTGATGTCTTCTGCTGAGACCGATGCCTATTTGTATTCCTTAACATTTTCCTGTCCAGATTATTACTCTGAATTTTCCATTGGTGGCTGCGTGTACCTTTAATTTCTGTACTGTGAAGTCCTGTAAAGTTTAGAATACGGAATAAGCATGGGTCAGAGGAGCTGAGGGTCCACTTTTCAAAGCTTTATTCTTTTTAAGACTGAAAATTAGCACACATGAATAGCAAGCAGTACAGTTTGTGTTGACACTGTTGTCCCATAGTTCCCAGAGCCAGTGTCTCTTTGTGGATCCTTGCTGCCTTACGAGGACTTAGGAGCTTTCCTGGAGTGCCTTGTGTAATAACTAGTTGGCCACATGGACAAACTGTGGAGCCCATGCTGATAGTTTGGAAAGGGCTGAGCAGTCAAAGAGCAACCAGTCTTTCTGAATTTCCAGTTTTAGAAATCAAGCATATTTTATATTCACCAGACTTTTTCCTGTGAGAGTTAACGCTCTGGATTTGCACCTGCACTATGGTAAGGAGAGATGGTGTATGTGAGCATCTTCCTAATATGGTATATGGACTGTAAGCCCTTTGGAGCAAAGCCTAGCTCACTGCTTGGGTTTGTGCAGAGCTTGATGCAGGCAGCTAGTTACAGCTACTCTTGCAATGGTTAATGAAACGAAAGAGGGCAATAATACAGTGATGTAACTTTCAAGCTCAAATATCTGAACATTCTCCATTGGCATAACTGCAGGGGAAAAAAAAAATTGGGGACAGAGAATCGAGTGAAACTCTGGTAGGCAGTGGAGGGGGGCAGAATTTTTCAATAGGAGGTTTTCAAACCGCAATACTTAGAGTATTGGTACTTGTGCCCCATCAGAGCTGTAACCTGACTCAGTGTGGAGAACTTCCACTGCCAGTGTTGTTCCCTGCTGCCACTGCAGTAGCCAGTGATGCTGTGCAGGAGGGAAAGAAGCGTGGGATCCATTAAGCTAAATTAATTCATTTTTTTGAACAGGGACATTTCCCTGTAATTTTCCACAATATTGGCTTCATTGTTGCCTCCCAATCACAATGACTTGGATACAATTTTTTTCGAGCAAATAGCCAAAAAACTTTTCAAAGACATTGAGAAATTACTGTGCAATGACAATAAGTTTCTTGGCCCTGCACAAGATACAAGATAGAAATGGTTCTTGAAGCAAAACTATTGCAAAAAAATCACAGAGAAGTTTCTACATTCAGAGTAGAAATGAATTTAGTTAATTTTTAGTGTATAGTCTTAGGATAGTGGGGGATGTTGCAGTGTATCAAGCATAAATGGATATGCTTTTTTACTGAGGAGATGCTCCCAGTTTAAGACTAAAAAGCAGGAATAACACTACATTCATGTGGTATTCTTCCTACTTTTTACTAAAGAAAAACTGTTTATATCCTGTGCCTTCTGGAAATTTGTCAGAAGTCCTTCATTAAAGGTTATTCCACTCAGTGTTCCACACTCAGACTGCGTCTGGAATGCAATGGTTTTTCTACTTCATAGGGACTTTCTGCTGAACTAATAAACTAGCATATAATGAGTCTAGATAAAACACTAAAAAAGAAAAAGTGTAAAGAAACATGAGGTTACACAGGTCTATAGATCTTTCTTAGAATATTGTTTTAGCTTGAGATTGTGATTTTTTTTTTTTTTAGAAAAAAAAATCTACAAATTAAAATAATCAACAGACCTAAAGGTCTGCAACTTAAGAAAATAAGATGATTAAGAGGATTTAATGACTTTTAAACTTTAGGTGAAAAAGTTGAGTTTAAAAATCAGTGAAGCTGATAAGAACCCATATCAACTCTGAATGATTTTGAATAGAAAGGTATACCATAGATCTCTTGGAGCTTGTTATATAAAGAAAATTGTCAATGTATGAAAGAATTTTAAGATGACATTGATTTTAAGATGACAGTGATAAAGAAGCAGGCAAAGTAACTTCTAAAATATTGTTTGAAGGGAATGAGAGAGAAAAATCTTGGGGAGCCAGAAAGCCGATACTAGATAGGATGAGCTAAATTTTGGGAACTCCACAAGCCAAATAATGTTGACTAAATCTTTTTTTTTTTTTTAATCTATTTTGTTTCATAGGGATGTGGTAAAAAGATGTACACTTTTTTGAGGGGGACGAAGCAATTGCAAGTGCTGCGATTTCTGGGAATCTCTATTGGAGTAACGCAGATTCTGGCTATGATCCTCACTATTACCTTGCTATGGGCTCTGTACTATGACAGAAGGGATCCTGGGGCAGACCAAATCATGTCCCTGAAGAGTGACACCGCACAACACCTGTCATGTCATTCAGTGGAGCTACTGAAACCAAACCTAACACGGATCTTTGAACATACATCCATGGCAAACAGCTTTAATACACACTTTGAAATGGAAGAGTTGTAGGTGATACAGTGGTTCGAAGAAGTTGCAAAGGGTTTTAATCTTTTTTTTTTCTTTTCTCCTTTTTGGTGGTGTTTTTATTCTGTTCCATCAAGTACACTGATATACCAGTCTTTCTGTGCTTCAGAAAACAGCTAATGAATAGTAGAGGAAACATCTGCACAGAAAGAAAGCTGAGCAAATGTCTGTTTTGCAGCATCTTAGGACAGCCATGAAAAGGGGTTTTTTTGCATTTTGTAAGGCATTCATTCACCGGGCACAGTAGTATTTAACTTATTGTCACAAGATGTGTGATGTGTAAAGTACCGATTCATTCACAGGTAGATGGACAGAACTAATGACATACTCCTAAGGAAGCACCACCGAAAAGCAAGAAAAATACTTGTCTTCCAAAGAAATGACTGTGCTTTGAACAAAGAGGATGACTTCAGCTGAAACTGACTTTTACATTTTTACTAAGCCATTTGGAAAATGTCTTAAAATAATCAGGGATCTACATGTATATAAATGTGTGTTTTGTGTGTGCATGGATAGCAGAACTACAATTCAGGTAAATACTTGGATTTAAAATTTGCAAGATTTGTTTTTTAAAAAAAGGCAAGATTCTTTTTCTAACAAAATCTTTATCTTAGCTATTGCTGTTAAAGATGTTCTAAAACTTCTATTTTTATCTAACATACTGTTTAATTTTTAAGTTTAAATTTATTAAACAGATTAAAAACAAAACTGACTCTGGACAGTAGACTAATTTTCTGAGTAATTCTAGAAAATTCTTCTTTGAAATAGTTTGTTCTGTGGACTATTTGTTAGTATCAAAAAAAAAAAAAATCTTTCCAAACTGGGGATCAGTATGGGGAGTAGCACATTTTTGTAGATATATCCATTTTTCTATCCATGTTTCCCCTCAAAATAGAAACAAAAGACTACAGGAAAAAATGCTTGTTATTCTGGATGCTATTGCAATAGTTGTAAAAGTACAGAAGGAGAAATTATACTTTGGCTTGTTCTTCATTAAGAGCTCTTTAGTGGCTTAAAATGCCACATGGAAACTGCATTAAAGTATATTTATTGAGGTGGGAAAAGTGCATTTTACTGTATTTTTATGAACAATGTTTATTTCGTAGGATTATTTTTACAATTGACCACTCTCCTGAAATATGTATTTGCTCCACTGAGTACAATAGTTTGTGGCAAATGGGTTTTTACATAATATTGCATTTGAAAAATTCTTTCCACTTGTTTTGGAATTTGTAAAAGGAAAAAGAAGCAAGGTGTGATTTGGTAGACAATAAAATTACTATTGTCTTAAATTCCATAATGGCTTTTTTATTGTAAAGGCCTAGAATGTGAATGCTTTGGGTGGAAGCGGAAGGGTCCTCCTCCTAGTGTGAGTTAATTTGACATGTTTTTGCCTATTCCACTTATTCTGTCATGGAGAAATGAACTGCAAATTTCAATTTCTTTTCTGTTACTTCTAAGAAAGTTGCCAAAGGATCATGAAATTAGGATGACAGCTCTTCAGTTTTGTGGGCTTTTGTTTGTTTCTTTTAGCAGTCTTCATGTGGATGTAATTATTTCACAGGTACCATTGCAAGCAAGATTACCCTTCTGTTTTTGTACCTCTCCTACCAAAAAAAAAAATACATATATATATATATATCCTCAATTTTTTCTCTGGAATTTCCTTGTCAGAAATGTATTCTCATGCACTGTTCAGAAAGTCTGTTGTGCCCAGACTTACTTTACATATACAGCAGACTTCTTTCCTTCCCACTGTTTAGCCTGGGCAGCATTTCTGCAGCTATGGGCAATGGTCCTATGTAGAAAAACAGGGTGATGTATTGATGTATCCAGGAAAGCCTGGATGTAGACCAGCTTTAGACTTTGGAGGGCTACTGTGACCTGTGATGCTACACAGTGGTTTGAGCTGTTGCTTCTTGCTTTTTTTGTTGTGGAAGGTTTTCATTGCAGATTGTCTTTTGTTGTGATGCCGTGGTGGTGGTGGTGTTACAAGTCAGTGTCATGGCTGACGAGATTTTTCTATAAAATTCAAACTTAACACCATGACTAACAGGAGTCATTTGCAAACCCTAAGCCCATTTGGGGAAAATTCTTTGCTAAACATGGATATTTTATGAATTTATAATCCTAACAATTGGAACCCTCCCATTACTAAACTTAGTCTAGGCAACATGACCCTACTAGACCCTGTGATAATTCTGTGATAATTTCAGCCCTCTCTAAATAAAATTCTACATCCAGTCCTGGGCTGCTGTTATACCCCTAGTCCAGGAAACCCTAGATTGTGCTTACCAACTTCTAAGTCAGAGAGTCTTGAGTAATATTTCAGGGAGCTCTATCGGTTGAAAGTCTAGCACTATAGCAGTGTCTTAGGGTGTAAGTAATCTTAACTTCAACCCAGACATTCCTACTGTGTGCAGGTACTATTGTAATGCAGATTTCTAAATTACAACTGAACCTAGGGAATCTCACCCTAAGTAAAGTGAAAATGTTACTGGAAGATGCTCTTTGCTCAGGAAATCCTGAAGATTAATCAAAGTTCAAACAAAGGTGCATGTATGGAACCTACCTTAGCAATGCCTCAGCTATCCTTATCTTGAGGTTAGGTTATATCCTCCCATGGGAGTACTCTGCAAGCTCAGATTCAGGTTACCTGTGTATCTTTCCATGTTAGGGTTAGAGTTCATGAAGGAACATATATGGCAAGCAGGCTTGGTTAAGGAGATTCACTGGAGAAGTCTGCAGCTAGAATTAGAGGTACTAACAGGCAAGATCACTTGGTTTTAGGCTTCCCAGATGGTTAGCAAACGCTGCCATTAGGTGCAGGTAGGTTATTCTAAGGGCAGGAATTCAGCTCTCTGAGAAGGGTGAGTAGTGTACGCTTGCTGCAACAGGTTCAGAGATAAAGGCTCCCCCCTTTCTAGGGAAAGGTAGGTATGGTGGAGTCCCTTTTAGGGTCTCCTTATCTGGATTAGGATTCCTTAGCTAGGTTTGTGAGAGCTCAATATTGCTGCCATGTCCAAATTTTGTGTTGTGTGTGTGTATATATATGTATACATCTATATACATATATGTATGTATATGTTTAGTGTTGGGCATTGACTTGTAGTGATCCTCTTTCTAGGGCTTGGCTTGAAGAGGGGTATTTATACTCCCCAGAAAAATTTTAGTCTAACAGAAGAGGTTGGAGGTGCACAGAGGTGAAATCTATGACTGAGGTTTTTCAGTAGAGGGTGTGTGTAGAGTGGAGATTGGTGTGCCGTCCTAGATTAAACAGGGGTGGGGAGCAAGTGAAGGTATTTGTATGGCCCTTGTAGGGGTTGCCAGATTGGTTAAGATAAAATTCCTTGTTTAGAATACAAGCAACATTTTGTAGGGCACCCTGGAAGAACATGCTCAAGGATAGGTAAGAGTCTGTGCATGTCTCTGGGATCTGTTCAGGTTTTCAATAAAGAAGCTCATTGCCTTTTGTTCTGTTCAAATGACAAAGGGGATTCATCAGATCATGGCTAAACTGGGAGATTCTAGGTCCAGGAGCTGACAGATCCTCCCACATCATGCAAAGAAAGAGTAGGGGTTTGAGGCAGTGCTTCTCAAAATATGATTTGGTCAGGGTTCTGTCATTCTGGGATCATTTTGGCGCATTTAGTAGACAGGCCTCACAGACCAATGTTTGTGGACCCCCAGGATAGTGAACCTCTGTACTCAGGGTAACCTTACCTGATCTTGAGCCAGTTTGTATTCAGAATGGTGTTGGCTTAATTTGGGTAAAGAACCACACATCAGGAACGCTGAAAGTAATTCCTTTCCTGGTAAAGTTTACTGGTAAGTATTCTGGGAAGTAAGTGAGGGAAGGTTGAGGATTTTGGTGTCTCTGTCTCCTATTTTGAGTATCTAACCTCATTTGACCATCTAGGTTTCAGCTGTAAATTGGAACTCCTTCAAACTTTTTATTTTACTGAGCTCAGACTATTCTGTGTTCCTGTTTTTCTAGGGTTTATTCAGAGACTCTTCAGTTCATTGACTAGACTGCAGTAAGTATATTCTTTTCCTGTGGGGCTTTAGGATATAAGTAGGAGAGTGGCTGCTTGGCAAGGGGAGCATTCAGAGATACTTGCAGCAGTGAAAGCTGCTTCATCCTTTTATTTCCTTTTTCTGTAAGTCTCACAGGAGTACCCAGAGGAGAATGATGGTGTATTCTTCCTTCTGTGCAGCATAAACTTTGCCGTAATGAACCGCATCTTTCTTGTTGTGACAAGCAGCTATGGAGCTGCTTTTTAATGCTTTTCACAGACCATCACTTAATGCAGAGGACAGCATCTGTGTTAGATAATGGGTCAACCCCTGCCCTACATCAGGTGTTCCCATTCAGCCCAGTAAATCAGCATTGAATCAATGGAACTGTTTCCATAACAGTGGATTATTAAGTTTGGCATCATGCAATAATGATTCAGGAGTATAAGGATACTTTTAGGAGATAATCTTTACTATTTTTGGTCCTTGGACAAGGTATCGCTTCATCTGCCAGCAAGTCATATAACAGAAGTTTCTGGAGGAAGCATTCTGTTCTCTATAACAGAGTTCATTGTGTAAAAGCACCCCATAAATCTAAGGGCATATATAAAGAATAAGCAATAAAAAAAGAGGCACTTGGTCAGAGTGACTATACGGTTATATTGTGATCTAGGCAGGGATTTTCAAATACTTTTTGAAGTTTTTACCACCAGAACATCATGTTTAATTCATATGAATTACTATATTGAAATGAGATTGTGTCTAAAACTTTAAAACTCACCTATAATTGACTGCATTTCTTTAAAAATGTCTTAAACAGCTCAGAATTTTTCATGCATCTATTTGCTTTTCGTTCAGGGCTCCCCTACTTTCAGCGTTTTCCTGTGCAGAGGTACTGTACAAAGTACTGTAAAATGACTACTTTTAATAAATAATGAAGGCCGGCAGTTAAACTAAGCTGTCTAGGTACTTGGGTATATCTTAGTCTTCATCAGTTCTAAATATGTTGATCTTGTTCATTCCTGACAGCTCATTTACAGTGCCTATCTGTACATTTACAAATCCAGTATCATTTCCATTGAGTAATTACATTTGATTGCTATTCCAGAACACCTAAAAATCTTCAAATGTTTCCGTGATCAATGGGAAAATAAAATCGTGTTGGTCCCAGATGCAGGAGAGAGAGCATATGACCTCTTAAGCACCCTCCCTGCCCAAATCTCTATGATCCTGTGATTTTTAGCAATTTATTCTTCTCCAGACCAATTTCTGCTTTGAAAGTCACCCTCTTCCATAGAACAAGTGCAATTTGTATTGTATTCTCCACTGTGAAAACATTCTCTCAAGAGCGAGTGTGTTTCTACAGTAATTATATCCGAAGCCTCAAAATTTAAGTGTATGCTTTTGGTTTGTATCCTGTAGCTAGAGGACAATCATTCTCTTTAAAAATGCTCTAGGATGGTTCACAGACAGATGTTACTTATATTAGAAGGCTTTTCCCTCACAGATCAGTCTAAAAGTAAGCTCCTGACAAAGGTAGCTGTCATGCGTGCCCGTAATAGAGTATACATGACTGATAAATCAGCATGATCTGCATTGTTAGTTTCCTCTGTAAGTGATACACAGTGTGTTATCTGCTATTACGCTACAAAAGGAGTTTGATCTCATCTATGCAGTAATATTGTTGAGGGAATTTGATATCAGATTTGAGGTGGTACTGTGGCCTGGGAGATTCAGTAGTTGGTGTCTAGATGTGTTCAGAACATAGTGGATACCTTTTAAAAAAAATGCAGATAAAGATGTAGAGTTCACTTTGCTGGAAACAATTTAATGACCCCAATTTTTTCTGCTGATGCAGGTTGGGATAAGAAATGGCAAAAGACTCCTTGAGGTAGCTCTGTTAGTGAAGAGCAGCCTGTGAAGGAAAATGTGCTAGCCACTCACACAGGAAAAGGGCTGCTCTGCGTTACAGAGCTGCAGCACGCTGGTCCCGTTGGCTCTGTTTTGGTTTAGGCATGCTCACAGTTTGCCTGGAGTTAGCATCAGGGACATTTGCTGCCCTCAGATTTAGTGTTCCTTGAATCTTGTTAGGAAAAAAAAAGTTCCATGAATAAGTTATTGCAAAACCAGGTTGACCCATTCAAGCATGCAGATGTTTTATTTAAATATTCCTCAAATGTCTATTTATTCAGCATAAAACATGTATTATGCTGCCTTCTGAAATACGATATATGACTGCCAATCAAAATTGTCAAAAACAACAGCCTTTGTTTCTTTGTATGATACACAGAAATAATTACATTTCATGTACAGTACAGATGCATTTTACACAGTCATCAACAGTCATTCACTACCAAAATAGCATTTAAATCACCTAAAACACCAAAATAATGTGTATTTCCCAAATTCAGAATAAATTAATGATTTTGCATGTGACATGGAAATAGGAGACAGGACCAGCATTCTGCAAAATCATATTAAATTATTCTTTAAGCTGTCTTTTAACAATGAAAGTACAAGTTGGTTCGGGGTATAACTGTTCTGCAAGTGTATTGCTGTAATGCAGGTTTTTTAGTCCATATGAAAAAGAATAAAGAGGCCAGATTTCTTAAGAGATACATGATCTGATGGAATCAGGAGGTTTCCTGGGCTGTATGCAGTCAGTCCCAAATGGATTTTAGTAACAACCTTTTTGCATTATTTTCCTGATGTAACTACTCAAGTACCATGTGACACAAAGAAGTTGTTACAGATTGCTAATAGCAAGGCAGTTTTTATATCAACAATTTCTTTGATAGAGGGTGGGGATCAAGCTGTATTTTTTTTCTGAGTAATTATGGGTAGATGTGGGATGCAAGTAAAAGCTCTAGGTTCCTTCTGCCTCTCTTTTACAATGCAGTAAAGCTTACATAACCCACCAGCTTCAGCAAATTTAGTGCGATTTTATAACTGGGTAAAACAGAGCAGAGAAACGTAATTGACTTCAGCAGAGTTACTCAGAATGAGCATCTTGTATGTCAGAGGACAATTTGTGCTTCTACTATCTATCAAGTTTTGGAAGAAATTTAGAAGTTCAATTTGCAATGAGTAAATTATTCTAATTTTCACAAAAAAAGTGGGAAGTTAATTGCAAATTAACCAAGTTTTTGAATAAGTAAACAATAAAAGAACAATGTGTTACATTATATACTATTTTTAATTGCATTTTAATTCTGATATGTGACAATATTAGTATTTTGGTGAATATACTGTAGCATATTCCATCATCTATTCTTCAATATCTGACAGGCAGGGAGAAATATCAGTATCTGTGTGCAGTAAAAAGTATATAATCAGCAAGTTTCAGTTTTAAGTGGATGTTTTCTTTTACAGTAAATTTTAAGGTCAGTAGAATGATAAATGCTGTACTGAAACATATGCTACTCAGATTATTGAGTATGTTAATCATTTATCATAATGGCCTCTAATGCACTGAGCCTTTTGATTTGTATGCATATTTTCATTTGCAGACATGCCATTATTTCTGATCCAGTGGTTTTGACGTATATATGTATGTATTGATATGCATATATTTCATGTATATCTGATGTATATGATGTATGGTATTCCATGTATATAGAAAGCATTACAATATATCTCTTTTACTGTACCCTCATAAAGAAAGATGACTTTTTTTTTCAGAAAGGTTTCTGTTAACATTAATGTCTTAAAAATGAAACCAAAAAAGCTTAATGTGGAGAACCCTTACACTGTCTTTTAGACTTGTTGTTATAGACACATTCCAACTTAAATCAGTTATACTTTTGTGGCTTTGGGACCCAAACCATTATTCTGTCAGTGTTGTTAGGTAAGAAAGTATCTTAACATAATATAAATTCTCAAGTTTTAGGATGTGAATTACAGCTACTTACAAAAAGAATTTAGCAATTATTTTCACTGAATGTTTTTCAGTGTCTTCCACCATAGCCTATACACTGGATACTGCAAAACGTTAGCAAAGGAAGCTTGGAGATAAGTGCTGGTTGATCACAAGAAAACCCCTTTGTTTTAATTTTAATTCAAATGGGATTGATACTGTAACAGTACACAAGGACAAGAGGTTTGTTCTGAAAGTACAAAAGTAGGCAAGATGTTTACAGAACAAAGGACTGTGCCAATTCATCAGTAGCCTTGAAATCCCAAATAGTGCAGTAATATTAGAATGGACAGTGTACTGTCATAGAAATAGAGGACAGTGGACAAAAAGAACAATGACTGAATAGCACATTTGTGGTGCACAGTTTGGCTATAAGATTATTTAAATGTTTGCCATTAGAAGTTTATAGTGCAGATGAAATTGTGTAAAATATCTATTAAAAAAAAATCCTGATTCCTGATACAACAGGTGTACAATGACTTATTGCAGTTGTAACAGTACCTAGGAAGCAAGATAAAACAATAATAAATATTGAACTAACTGAACACCTTCAGTTCACTAATGAGTGTTTGAATAAGAAATACTGCATTTTTCGAAGGGAAGTTATTTGTACAACTACCATGGAACATTAACAATCAGCATGTTGTAAGTGCACAGAAATGCTCCTTTCTACAGTAATATTTTATCATGCCTAATCTGAAAAACAACATAAATAAACTGAAATCACAGCTCCAAATAATTTCAGCATGCATTGTGGTTGTATTTCTTTCAGTCAATACAAACTTATTTCATATGAGCATTTTTTCTTTCATTTTTTTATAGTTTCTCAACAAGTTTGTGGTTTGTTAACAGGAAAAAAAAGACATGTTATCAAAATGTTTCTTGTTTTGCATTCAGCAGGAACATAGGTTTGTTTCTATTTTTGTGTTGTGTTTTTTTTTCTTTTTTTCTAAAAAGAGCTCTCATGATAAGAAGAAGCATCAATGGGGACATTTCATTGTGCTCATATAGTAAGTCAGAACGGTCACAGAAGCTTCCACTGCGTTATCAGTTCAAACAGTGTATAGAAACTCCATTCGGGTTAATGCGCTATGACACTGAAACCCAAAGTGTTTGTTTCTCCTGAACCTCTCGATTGGTTGCTGCTGGCGCACGCATCAAGGGGGTGTTGTCGTTGTCAGCTCTTTCATTCTTCAGAACTCTTTTCTCACTGCTAGAGATCAGCTTGCAAGTGGTCTTTATTCTGATTTATAAATAATTCCTTATTTTATAAAGCAGATACTCTGACAATGTTTCCTCCTGAATACTCAGGAGACTCTGGCCTATCATCTCCTTCAGGTGTGGTGACTGGAGGTGTCGGGATGCTAATTATTGCTGTAGTGACGTAAGGCTGCTCACAGTTTAGTTTAACACACTCTTCCACTTTGGCATTTAAGCTGGATCGGCTGGAGGAAGAAACAAAAATCCATGAAGAAAGAAAGTCCATGTTACCAAAAATGTGCCAGATTCCACTACCTCAGCTGGTCATCTTCATGCTGTTACGTTAGAGGGCTCAGAGGCTCGGTGCCAAGTAGCACAGTCATTTCTCGACCCTGAAGGCTTGCAGTGGTAGCCAGCCCCCTGTGCACTCTCTAACCTTCGCACTATGTGCCCCTGCAGCCAGTGCTCCTGCGGCTGTGCCAGTGGGCAGTCCCCCTCTCTCCCTTCCTTCCAACAGTATTTCTAAAAGGGTCTGAGTTCAACATCTAAATGTTTCTGAGCAGGGAAGGTGTTTGAGCTGTTCACTGGAGAAAGCAAGCTTACAATAGTCAAGGGACATGTTATGTAGAAAAGTAGAAAGTAAGGGATAGTTCCAGTCTCTGACTGACTTCTATGACATGATATATATATTATATATATATATATATTTTAAGAACTCTTTGTATGTTGTGTATCCTCAACAGTAAGACACAGTGTTGTATGCACTGACTGAGGTTGAGTTAATGTGCCCATGGACTTGCTGTATCTTAGCTCTATGAGGGCATAGAGCAGTGCCTCAGCATTATGAGAAACTTCTAAAACTCAAGCTCTGTTGAGGTGAGACTGGGTCCTATGTTTTGTGCTTGGGCTTTTAGCTTTCTTTCAGCTTTTTAGTTTGTTTTTAGCAGAAAGTTTGTGCTTTGTGTTTTTATGTACTCTATGACTGGAAGTATGGTGTGGGGAAGTCCTCTAGCAGAGGAACAATGGATCCAGGCAGAATACTTCCTGAAAATCTAAGACATAGATTGCAGCTTTGTGCTGGCCAAGAGGTCCCATTGCACAACAGCTGAAAAACTTCAGCAGCAACAAGCTGCTGAATCGTTCATGGAAGTGAAATCCAAACTTAATAACTATTCACAGTAAGCTACTCAAAATGTCACTTAACAGGACTGAATCTCTATAGCAACTAGTGCTGAAAATGCTTCTTTTTTAATGAAGACATATTTGAGTTCAATGGAAAACATTTTTGAGTCTCCTGAGATCTTTGCTATATTTTCAGAGGTGGTGCTCAGATATACCTGAAAGCCAAATGGTTTGCTTGTGAGAGTACCAAGATGTTCAGTACATTACAGCCTCTTGAATTGCACTTTCTTCACTTTTTTAATAACTCCTCAAACCAGGAAATATATTTTTCTCATCTATTTCATATTTTTATATAGAAGAGTCTTTTTTATGACTAGAGAACTTAGGACTCTGGGAATCTAGTTTTATTTCCCTTTTCTGTGAAAATATGAGGAAATCTCATTCTGCCTCTGTTTCTGAACCAAATTAATAGAAATAGCAGCAACAGAACTTTCTTCCATTTTGCTCATCTTGTACATCTGAATTGCATATCTCTCTACTGCTGGCTTTCTCTTATAATATGTTCATCATGGCCTGTAATGGTTGGGCCTCTGTTTAGTTTGGAATCCCTGGAAGCTATTCTCTGTAAATAATGCACAATAGTTTGTGGGGAGGACAGGAGAGGGCAAAGAAGAGGGACAGAGAGAGAGGATTCTATTAGCTCAGATTAAACTTGGAGCAAATTAAGTGACATTTACAAGTGGAGGATGTTTCAGTACCAGTGTACATTTTTGGATGACTGTTTTACTTTGACCTGTAGCTTCACAACCTACCCGTGGAGGCCACAAAACATCTACATCTCTTCTCTAACAAACAGTGGTGGGTCAGCTCTTGGGGTACCGATGCATATAAAGTACCTGTTAGACAGAGGTGTTCTCTCCACACATCGGATCTGGATGGTGCTGAGCTCTTGTACGCTGCCTTGACGGCTACCAGTGATGGTGGTGTTTGGGATGCGATAAGTCTTTTTATGTCTTCGTGAGCAGCAAGTGCTAGTAATGCCTTGTTGAGATGAGAGAGAGGGGCTGTGGCTTGGGGGTCTATTGACTGTAGAAACCTCCATGCAGCTCTCTTCATAGACTTGTTCATCCACAAACTCGTGATTCTAGTCCAGAGGAATCCAACACAGGGACAAAGCACACACACAAAGATAATTAAAGTGAACTTATTAATAATGATTGTTTAAAGGCTTAAACTGACACTGTTGAATAGACTGGGAAAGTTAGACAGCTTAGTCTTGATTATAGTGTTTAGGCCGTGTTAGCCTGGGTTGAATACCAATAAAAATGTAAAAACAGGAACAAAACTCTCAGACTGCTAGCTCTAAATATGAAAAAATTAATCCAAATTCTTTTGTAAAATATCACATGATTATAATGTAGGTTGCATTATGAATATCTATAATTTACAAAGAGCCACAAAATAGACCATTATGATTATTAATAAAAATGTAAGCGGGGCTTATGTAAATGCACTAAATATCATTTGGAAATAAATAACAATTACTATATTAAATTATAATCAAATAAAACTCATGTATACTTTTCAGATGAATTTATAAAGCTTTATTTTGAATTACATGTTAGAAATCAGGATTTGAAATAGTACCTGTCAAGGTATGTATCTGTTTAAAAGAAAATGATTTAATTAAACAGATCAGGAGTTATTTAAAAATCTCCAAAAAGATCCTAATATGTTTTGTAATTATGATCAATATATCAAAATCAGATTAGAAAACAGCCTTTAATTAAATGAAATGGCAATCTTTGCTTAAACTCGGCACAGATGATAATCTTACAGGGTTATCATAGAACTGAATCAAAATTACAGCCAATAGCCAGTTTATTTTAACTCAGTATATGATTAGGGAGCTCTTCACACATAGTCATGATTTCCACAATTTCTTTGTATGCTAAGAAGTGTGAAATAGTAGTGTGGCTTATAGTAAAAAGAACAAATAAAGAATATTTACAGTAATTATAAAGTAGCCACCCAGATGTCCCGCAGAGACTAAAATGTTTATGTATTATTTGAGAAAGCCTCCTTTTAAAAAATCTCTCCAGTTACTGCTGGAATCACTGTGCGTACCCTGAAAATGGTAAAAGAAGCATGCTCTGGGTAGTTTTACAATCTTCACAGTCATATTCACTTCAAGTTTTTTGCATTTGCTTCAATGCCTGCTGCATTTTCACATATTAGAATATGGGAAACTAGTTTTCTCACCTAAAGAACGATATATTAATGGAAAGGTCGTGTAGCTGTTAGTAGGTGTTGTATGTGCATGTTCATGTTTTCCAGGAGAATTATGATGCAAATATCAAATCTGTGAGCAAAGTAAATAGTCACAATTGTAGCCAAATGTTTGCTAGAAATTGAAATACCTTCACAGGCTTATTATTATTTTCATTTCTTCTGTTCTCCTTTGCTCAGACATAATTTTGTGTGGAACTGAGCAGTGTTGAAGAATGCTGATGTCAAGTGATATGGAAAGAAAGAACTTGCTTGAAAATTCACTTTTTATAAGGCGTATGTCAGACATAAAACAAGATTCAAAATGTGTTCACACAGTGGACATAAAATTCAGAGAGAAAAATGACATAATAGCTATCTTTAGATTATATTCAATGGCTTCTAGCATGTTTGCCAAGAGCTCTGTTAGTTTTCTGATTGAAAGTAATTTTGTGCTTCCTAAAACTATTATGGAGCAACCAACAAGAATTCAATTAGCAGCATACATTAAAGAGGGTTGTTGAGTGAACTTTTAAAATAGACTGGAAACATTTTGAAACAATATAGTAGCTCAAATTAAAATATTGGACTGTATTTATTAATTAACTGTGCCTATATCAACTAAAATTATCCTGTAAAATATAAATTTTGGTGTAATTATTTTCATTATTAATGTAACTTTCACAGAATTCCATCTGTGGCCTGCACTGTATTTCTTAGAGAAGAAGAGATCTTATCCTACAGATTTTAAATTACTTGACAAGATGAAAAACACTTTTGGCTGATGCTCACACAAAATGATATTTCAAAAGATGAAGGAAGGAAGAAGCCATATCACTTGTGTTACTATCACAGGAACCAGCAACTTGCCAGATCCCACAAGCTGGGGAGGACCCACAAAATTTCGAATTCCTGCTTAAATGTTTGGAATGCATGGTCTGACCAAGCAGTTGCAACCAGAATACAACTTGGAGCCCCTATGTACATTTTTGTGTTCATGTGTTGTATGGACACCAGTGTCAGAAGTAGGACCCAACAGCCAAGAAAAACAGGAATTAGATTATATGCAAATTTAGGAAATAAGATAATACTTGCTTTATAGACTTTGTTGTTGTTGTTATTAAAACAGAACTGTTTGAAAAAGAGAAAAAGAAAAGGCTTACATATTCCACCACTATGATTAGAGGAAATGTGAAAGTTTTAGGGTTGAATCCATCTTCCACCAAATGACTAGAATTTTTTCTATGGTTTCTATGAGAGTTTGACAAGACCTATGGCTACTACTAGGGTTTTAGAATATGTTTGTAATCAACTGTGGAACAATTTCAGGCAAATTGCTATTACAGGGTTCTAGTACAAAAAGTCTCGAAAGTATTCCTAAAGTACCCAGTTTGATTTTTGACAAAGTAACTACATTATACTGTGAATAGGAAGCAAGACATTTTGTGCTACAACACATTAGATCATAAATGAATATTCCAAAAGTCAGCATGAAGGCAACGTAAGTACCTGTGAGGTGACACATCAATATCTAAATGACATAGGAACTGGGCCATTTTGCTTAAAAGCAAATGCTGTCAAAATGAAAATAGTAAATTATACATATACCTACATTGTATTTTAATTTAGTAATGTCTGTAGGGGGAAAAATTTTTCATCTCTTCAAGCAGTAGCAGTAAGACTTCTGCAATGACCTTCTCTATCATGTATAACAGAAGCATTACCAAGTCTTTTAATCAAAATCTAAAACTAGAATATAAAAATACAACAAAATAGCAAGTTCTGCTATGTACTCAAAAGTTAAAGGGAAGTTACAGAACAGGTTTTTCACTGAGGTGCAATTTTTAACCTTTGGCAGCTATCTAAGTGTTTAAATGTTGATTTCAAGGAGGGATTGACACAGTATTGGAGTAGAACTGGGGAAGGAAGCCATGAAGTAACTGGAACCTTTGATTTGGCATCTAAGAATAAAATACTTGATTCTCTGTTTCACAGTTCTAAAACTGCCATGAGTATTAAGGGATGGATAGGAGAAGTTTATTATCAGTTGTTAGATTTCCAGATGTTGTTGAGATAATATACAGGAGGGGATTCAGCTAACATTCTCTGCTGTTAAACATTAGCAGTAAGGGCTTCTACATCTGAGCTAACTGCCCAAAGCTCCCTGTGTAGTCAGAAATAGGCACTTTTAAGATGCAGATAAATTTAGATCTAAAGGAGATTCCAGAACACATCAGGGAATCTACATCTGAGCCAGCAGTCTAGACATTGTAGGTGTTCGTATCTGGTCAGTTGTGTCCTATTGAGAAACTCTGTGTTTTTTTTTTTCTTTCAGTAATTCCTTATGCATAAAAATGGATAAAATTATGAAGTTACCTCATAATCCAGATATTCAGCACCTACTAATGTGGCATCAAGGTTTTATACCATTTGTCAAGAAATGCCATGGTAAGGTGCATACTGATGGCCACTATCATATAATTTTTTAGATGTACCCGGAACCTATAAAACTAGATGTAAATTTGTAAATGGCAGTTTAATAGATGTTGACCAACTTACCTACAATATAGGGTATATTCTACATGGCAATATAACCCCTCAAAAGCATAAAAAAAAGGAGATAATTTTAGTATGCCCATTTCCTAAATCTATAAAGATTAAATTCAACATAACTAGTCTTTATGTTTTTAACTTTCTTAGGAAATGATAAAAGAGGAAAAAATGTAAAATTAGGGATCATTAGTGTTATTGTTGTGACATTATCTGTCCAGAATTATACTATTGGTGAACATGGCATTTTAATTATTACTGAATCATAACTTTGCTATAATTTACTATCCTTCATAGCTATGTAATTATCCAGGTATTTACCAAGGAAAAAGGCAGAGCACACATGATAAGTAGTCCTTTTGATTAATGGGGAGTTTCAAATCTAGATAAGTGTGTTTGGACTGTTACGAATTACGTCACTGATTTCTACAGGGATGTCAGTGTCTAAACTGAAGCCAAAAAACTTTGAAGCTTTGCACCTGCATATGGATTAAATGGTTGAAGTTTCAAAATAAGATGCCCAGGGATCCTCTCTTGCAGTTACTTTGGTCAGAATCATGCTCATGCCACAGGAAAGACCTCTCCCCATATAAATGCCCAACATTTGCTCAGGCAAAAGCTTGCTTTGACTGCAGAGTTTTGAATGTGTAAGGACTACAAATTGTGCCTCTAAGCTGTACTGCAGAAAAATGCAAAAGATCTGTTACGCAGCGTATGAAAAACCATACTGAAGGTCACATCCACAGCTGAGCTATACTCATGTCATTTCACTGATGCCAGTATCTTTCACCCTAAATGAGGCACTCATCCAGGATCTCTCTCTGCTATTTACTTGCAGTGTATATAACATTTTGAAATAAGATAAAATACATTTTCTTCCTAGCTAATGTCTGTCATATAAAGGTTTATTAATTAGAAGAAATACTGAAAACATTCAGAATTAGACTGATGTTAGAAGTGTTTTCCCATAAATTCCATTTTCTTACCGTGGTTTTTTCCAGGCAGTGAAGCAGGTGGTGGTGCTGTGTTTCAAAGGAAGAGCCAGATTTGCTAACAAAGGCCTGTTCTTCTTCACTGGAGGACTGTTAATACATACAACTGTATTATTCTCATTTCTGAACAAGAGGGCTCTTATCCAAATATTTGATCAGAACTAATCTGGATTGTATACTGTAGCATAACTACAATGCTTCATCTACATGGTATAACCCAAATTAGCTTGGACATGATTACTCTTTTGCTTGTTCGTTTTTTAATCAAAATATTTTCTATCCTTCCCTTGCACTCCTTTTAAATGTTTCCTTCTTAGGTCTTTTGTGTATAGACAGATTAGCACAATTCGTAAATGCAATTAACATGTAAACTTTGAATGTTCAATCAATGCATACTTTATGTTATCATAAATATAAGTGACAGTAAAATACTTTTTTCCTGAGAATGTGCCTTATTTGAAGGAAATTAAACATAGCTGCTTTCCTGGGATCGTTTCACAGTGCTGAAGAATTTGTGGTATTGCTGCTTACTCAAAAATTCGTGTCAGTGATCCCAATCTGCTGAGTTAGGAAAGTGTACAGCAGATGCTACTGACACAGAATGAAGAATTAAGTAGAAAGTGTCCACTGTTTATTAATTGCTTTCATAATTGTTCACTAGAAAGCAGCAAACTAAATAAGAGAGAAAGTGGGAGAATAGGGAAGATTATCATTCAGCTTTGGGATATTTGAAATCTGCATGGCAATTAAGCTATTTGGTATCTCTTTAGTTCAAGGATTTGAATTCTTTCAAGCGGAGGAGGAGATGAGTGTTCTGACTATCAGGCTTTTATGCTAAACTGGACAGCCACTTCCTCCTCTTCTGGCTATATGTTAAAGTGTTAAGCTTTTTAACACTTTTTAAACAGAAAGGGCATAGAGGAATGGAAGCCTCCCTGTATTCCTCAGGGAATTGCCTAAATCCCAGAAAGTGGTAGGGATTAAGAAACACTGTGTCTTCAGTCCTCCCCCCTGGCTAGCTCTGAGTGGCTATGATGCTGTCTCCAGGCATCTTGCGGAGCCGTGGGGTTGTTGGGGATCCCATTCCCAGCCTCAGGCTCCCAACTCTGCATCCTGGGATGCTCGGCAGGGGGAAGGTGCCAGGGATTCGCCTCAGGTGACATTAGGTATCTATGATGTAGACACCCATGTTTGAAGTAATCACTGAAATTCTCTTCAGAGAAAAATAGGCACTTTCCAGGGAACATTCTCATTCTGCAACATCTGCCCATGTGAATGGAACTCTGGAGTTACCTCTTTCCCCTGCTGGTGATGAAGAGAGGGTACCCAGATTCTGTCACCCACATTTTAGCTGTCTGAAACCAAATGAGATGAATCCCGCTTATGTCCATAAGAGGCAAACACTGTGCCCTGTCTTAATGAAGTCTTTTATGGGATCTGCCCCTAAAAATGTGGATTATATTTGAATCCAGCATTTCTATCTAGCCATTTCTTTCATTTTTTATACCCTGTCATCAATATTCATAAGCTTTCTTTAAAAATAATAATTGTCCAATTTGTTCTTCCTTAATGTACATCTGAAGATAACATTGCCTAAAAACCCAAGTTGACTTGTCCTGGTGATAAATAGAATAAACTACTGCTGGGCTATTATTAAGCTGTTACTCTGGAGGTGGAATATATAAAAACATTACCTGCTGCAACTGGTTACTCAGTAAGCCATTTCGTTTGCTCTGCATGTAGGCATTAGCACTCCCACTCTTTGCTGCACGAATTCGAGCAAGTCTGGCTTTCTGTGTAAAGGAGACAAAAAGGAATAATGTCACTTGTACTTATATCCGTTATGCTGTTTATCTGAAACAGCTATTTGAAATCAGCCGCTTATGAATACTGATGTCATAATCACTGAAAGGATAAAATGTATTAAATCGTCCTCTAGGTGGAGCAAATCACAATTATTTTTCCATTTAAAATACAAATGACATTGAAGTTTTTATTTGTTTGCATCAACTAGTAAGAACAATGATTTTGGAGAAGGGATTACAGATTGGCATGGAAGTGCCTCTTTTCTTTGTGTGGCTGCAATTGTGTCGTTCCTTGTGCCTTATGGGTCAGGAACATGGCTTCCATCTCAACTGCTCCTGCAGTGAAAATCCCTTTAAAGAAGAAAAATGGAACAAAAAACATAATATTTCAACTGCTGTGAGCTTCCAAGGTTTCTCAGAGCATTCTGATTGTTTGTATAAGAGAGTGTGATAGCTGTTTGCACACTGACTGCAGTCTAAATTTCTGAACGCCTGCCAGGCCTTTTAAAAGCCTCTTCATGTCTGCTTGCATAATTAGAATTAATACTTGTCACCATTGGTCATAATCTGACCAAAATCTGATTTTTTAGAGACTATAGGCATCAAATTGCTGAGAGAGCTGGAGATAAGATTAGAGATTTCTCAGGTGAGGTTTCTTGTTTGCGTAGGTGGCTTCCATCCCAGAGGAGAGGGTGGCTTGTAAGTGAAGGATGTTTTGAATTCCTGCTTTCTGTAGAACAGTTAGAAGCCAACATCACAGTAGAATATGAAGGAAAAAACCTCTCTAGACCAATGTTATGGAAAACAGAAACATTTATAGGATTTCTAGAATGGCATCCTGGTTTAAGTAACTTTTGTGGCTGGTTCCTTATATGTCAGAGAGAGTCTGTCTTCACAGCTAGCTTTATGATTCTGAAAGCCAAGTGCAAAGCAGCAACTGGAGCTGAATGACTGCTGCTGAAGCACAAAAGCAGACAAATGTGAAGAACTTGAAAAAATGAGTCTGATTTATTAATAGGGATTTCATATCTGATAATTACTCAGTTGATATTTTCAGAAAATGGAGGCAGCATGTTCCCCCCCCCCCCCAATTTCTGTGGCATTAAATGTCATTATGGAATGACTGAGAATCCCTGAGCACTTACAGAGAGAAGCAGCCTGGTTATTGCAGCCGCCAAATCTCCTTTCTGGCATGATTAATAATTAACTGACTATGAGGAATGACTCAACACCACGCTTCTTTGCACTCACAGCCTCAGACTTGCAAAAGAGTCTTCTCAACAGTGAGCCAAGAAATTCATGACAGTTAAAAGCAAACATGGATAGAATCTGGCCTATATGTCATGTATTTATTATCATTTAATTGTTCCAAAAGAAGATAGGACAATGCTGTGCATGTTTGCATCGCTGAGTCAAAAAGCTCATGAGAGCTTTTTGAGTTGCCTCATTTTTTTGCTATATCAGCCGTATTAGAACAACATTTTGGTTTCCTGTCTTCCTCAGTGTACATAGCCTTTCTAGCTAGAACTGTAAAATAACTGATTGTAGTGGTAAGGAATGAAGTGTCCTAGTTGTTGTCTGGATCACCTGTACTACGCATTTGCACAGCTAAATTCCTGTTTTCTCCTTCCTCCTGTTACCACTGAAACAACAACTACAGCCTCCCTACTTTGTCACCCTCCTCTCATGGGGACCCTAGAGACTGGATTGGGAATAAATGGCTCTTTCAGTCATGGCTCTTTTTCTGATTACCCCCAGCTGAACAGTGCCCAGGCAGTCTCGCATCCTGCAGTGAGCTACCCAGTGCAATCTGCAGAAAGGGGGTCCCGCAGAGCCGATGAGAGTTCGAAATAGTTAACAGCTCCTAGTCCCAGGCCCACAAATGCTCCTTAATGGGAGCATCTGGGGCCAATGGAATGGTTAGGGCCAAGTCCTCAAAACTGGCAATTAAAAATTCCCTCAGGCAGGAAGAAAACACACTATTTTCAATGTGGAAGTGTTCAGTTGCAACACTAGTATGATGGGATGAAGGTTGAGAGAAGAGCTTTACCAGTACCACAGAATTCAGTCATGAGACAAAATATGTACACTGGGTTAAGTTTATAAATATGTTAAAGATCTCTCTTGACAATACTGATTAGCATTAGAAACTCAAGATGCTTTGGAGATGCTGTTGAAGGAGGCAGTAGAGTGTCCCATAAATAACTGACTTCAGTCACAAAAATTTCTTTAGCTCTGGTGCTTTTTAGTGTTCTCTTTATATAGGGAAATTCATTAAATTTAATGAACAAACATTTTACATACATTAGCTATGCTTTTTCTTTTAGCCATTCATACTTATTTTCTCTTTTAATGACAGAAGTAATAATTACTGTGCAGCACAATTTAATAAATATAAATATATAACAGTTCATCAGACTATCTTAATTGATGTGCTACAACAGTATAATATTAAGTTGTACTTTGCACCTGAAGATCTCAAATTGCTTTGTGAATTTGAATTTATTGAGTCTTAGGAAGCTTTTGTGAGGTAGAAACTAATAGCTTACATCTTTCTAGCTGGGACTCATTAAGATGGCCAGAATTTACATCATTTACTGAAGGGAAGACAATAAATCTATTACCAAGACAGGAACCAGATATTGTGGCTTCTGTGCTTATACTTCAGCTTCCAGAAAATACTTCTGAAATTGGACCTATTCACAAATCTGTTACAGTGATAAGATTCTTTTTCAGTGCTTTTACCTGATTTAAACTGGAATCTATAATGTAAGTTGTCCAGAGATTCCTCACATTTCCTGTAAAGGAATCATTAAAAGCTTATGTATGTCAGCTACAAGATTTTAAGGGCTGTGCACTAGGGATCAAATTCCCATGAAGGACACCAAAATGATGTGAGGACATCAGAAGCACTGTGATTACAGAAGAACTGTATCTTCCTTTTGTCTGTGAACTGCATTTTCTGTCATGTACAACAGAAGGGGAGATAACTGCTCCTTTCAATCAATACAAGTCATTCCAAACTGTCTCTTTCATGTGATATCCTGCAGAAAAAGAAAGGATTAAATTCTTCTGCAGTAGGTTATCTTCTTTGCTCTAAGTCATTGGATGTTTATAAAACCTTGATTTCTATAATTTTTATTGCTACTAGGACAAAACCAACACAGTTGAAATAAAGTTCTTTTAGTTATCCTGATGAAATTCCACCATGATCATCACATCTGAAACTTTCTAAAGAAACTGATGATCAGTTCCAATTCTTACAGCATCTCTTGTATTTGCACTGCACTTCTCTTTCAAATGCTTCACTTTTTTTTTTTCTAACTTCAAATTTTACAAGTTAGAAGTGGAGCCTTGTCTATGATAGCAGGTTGTGACAGCACAAATAATGCTCATATTCATATTAGATCATAATAAAAACCTTACCAAGGGAAACCACTGGTGATCAGCAACTACTAGCTCTATCAGGTTTAGAAAGAAGCACATTTATTTTCACAAGGTTTTAAATAGTGAAAAACATAGCACCAGGGGACATTTACACCATCTAACTTTCAGCACTCAAGATCCCCTCAGCTGTCTGGCTGTGGTAAGAGAGAGGTTTCTTCAAAAACTCTTCAGGGCAAAGCTTAGTGAGCTTCCAGGAATCAGTTTTGGCAAGAGCCTCTCTTCAATTTGCTATGCAAGAAGCCTAGGTAGTCTGCCCTTCCAAATTAGTACCTAGGTAGCCCCTGTTGACTCCCTTTTGCTGCTGCTCCCCAGACTACTTAACTGTCTTCCTATGAAGCTGAAAAAGTGCTAATTACTTACCTTATGTTTGTTATTTGTTTTCGTGATCTTCTAAAATTAAAAGATAAAAATTCTTTCACAGTCATTGTGTGACTCCTAGATCCATAGCCAAAATGGTCTGAATATTAGTCACATTGTGTTTACATTGGTTTTATTTGGTCTTGCATAAGTTCATCCTATATATTTACTTTCAAGTGAAAAATCACTCCCACATTTCATGCTCTGTTCTGCTAATTTTCAGTAATTGCGAATAATTGACTTTAGATTAGCTGACAATAATTTATAAGATGCCATCTTGCAGTGGAGAAGAAAGTGCTGTTTACTTTGTACATTAATGGATGTGGAATTAAATAAAGTTCATATTGCCTTTTTTCATAATATATTCACATTATTACTTTGCAAACACAAATTTTACATGCTTTTGTGCTAGATTCAAAAATCTTGGCCAGATTCTTCTGTTAGTTACGTTTTTGCAATCCCACTGAGCTCAATATCCTATTTAGTTTAAAGAAGTTATATTATCCAGTATGGTACCTTATTGCAAATGCTCAGCTTTGGATTGCTAGGTGCTGTTAAGCAGTTGTTGTTGCAATTTATCCCAGAGCTATTTGTGTTTGAACAGTAACTAGTCATTTGTAACCTAGGCCAATCTTCAGGATATATTTTGCTATATAAAGGTAAAAGATCATAATCACATGAAAGATCAATTTTCTGTATTAAGTCAGCTTTTGGAGCTGATTGATAGTTGTTTGGGTGTTCTGTTGAGGCACCATGCAAACTCATTCTAGGGAGATAGTGCTTGGGCAACTAAAATTAAGATTCCTCCAGTTATCAGGAAATGAACAATAATGGACAGATGGATCTGTGCTTAGGACTTCATGGCTAAGAGGATAGACGACCCCTGTCTCCCAAAGATGCAGAAAAATGGCTGGATGGAAAACAGGGAGGACATCCAGCAAGAGATGCTCCATTCAGAGAGAAGAGGACATATTATCATCATGAAAAGTGTTGCAATATGTGGGATGGAGCTCTGAAGCCATGGTGCTGTTGTGTGACCAGAAACCCATTCCAACTGGGTAGCTATGTATATACGTACGTATGGATGCATGTATATAGCTATGTATATATGTATGTAGCTACCCAACTGGGTAGCTGAGAAAAGCTCCAGAAACAGGTTTCTTCAAAACTGTCTTCTCAGTTGTGGTATATCTGCTTGAGAAAAAATCATAGCAACACTACAGGGCATAATTAATTCTGCCCTGAATGTCAATTTCCATATCTATTTGGGGTGATTTATTTATTGCCAGGATAGGTCAGATCCTTTTACCTTATTGTCTGATAAAAGGGAATGTTCTGATAAGCACAGATGATTTTTCCTGTTCTTTATGTTGAGGTCCACAGACATATTGCAGTATCCCTTTTACAGCAACGTACTTCCATGACTGGAAGCAGGACCTTCTTTTAAAATACATTCAAAATGAGATATATTATAAATAAAAATCTTTCTTCCATCTTCTTCTGAGCATTAACGTGCAGCAGTCTTTTCCCAATGAGAAGCAAAGGATATTGCCTAATCTTGAATGATTGTGCAGAACTTTGTAAATACATATACTGACGGCCATGATGGCCAACAAATTTAATACAAGAGACAATTTTTTTCTGCTGAAAAATATCAGTGCTCCTGAGACTAGATTTCTGTGCTGCACCAAGGGATAACTCTCTTGAGTTTCTTTAGAGCCTTTGTTATTTGTCCTTTTTCATTTCTGAAGACTTCCTTGATTAAATGTATTCATGACATTTTGGTAAAGAAAGTTTTGTGATTCAAATATTCAACTCTTGCAATTGGATGGAAGCCTGTTCTAGCCAACAGAAGTCTGTCTCCTGCAGGAGTTCACGCTGTGCTCCATGGAAGCGTACCTTATCCCAAGCTCATGTTCTTTGGCCTTAGAGGGTAAAAGTAAGGCTAGTGCCTAAGGAAACGTTTAGTTTAGAAAAGTGTGTAAAGCTTTATTGTCTTCAAAGAGGCAGGAACTTCAAACTTCAAGGATTTGACCTTATTGCTTGAATATTCTTACAGAACTGCATAGCTAAATATTGCTAAATACGGACTACGCAGTAGCCAAGAAGTCCTTTTTGTTGACTTCTTTTTTAAGTTCATCAGACCTAATCCCTTCACTTCCAAACACTTCATCCTGTCACTCATTTTAGATTGAGATAGAAAATTAGTTTTGCAATAGGAGATGTCTATGGAACAGACACATCCAGTGGTAGGTTAATCAGAACTCAAAGCCATTTCCTCCAAAGCAAGAAGAACATAAACATGGTTACTGCAAATCTTTCATCCTGTTTGCATTGTTCTGAGAAGCAAAGGAAAAGACACCTTGTAAGACTGTCTTCATCACTTCATATTCCAGTTGGTAACATACAATGAGCTCACTGTTTTGAAATGAGAAAAAGTCAGTTATTAGCTCAGTCAGTTTCTATTCAGGAAGAGATTATGCAGAGTATGAGACACTCTGCTGATCCAAATTTTGCAAGGTATTTTTTAGTGTCCATCTCTTTCTTACTGAAAGTGCAAACAGACTTATAGAGTCTTGTTCCAC
Organism: Apteryx rowi; assembly: GCF_003343035.1. NCBI lineage: Eukaryota > Metazoa > Chordata > Aves > Apterygiformes > Apterygidae > Apteryx > Apteryx rowi. The sequence goes on along the minus strand of NW_020448886.1, from coordinate 82,348 downwards.
AACATGCAACAAAAGAGGGTTTCTATCTGAATTAAGGCTGGTTCTCTTCTTTGCAGTTATTATGAAAGCTCACACACATTGATTGCTGGGATCAAATAGGTCTATTGTCCGTGACTGGCACAGTACTCTAAGGCCCTGTAAAGAAGCACTGTGTTCTCTCTGATGGATGCTGTTCTTTCATTGTCTGCTGTGATTACATAAACAGAATTGGAAAAGTTCTATACAGAAACAATGTAGTGTAAAAGTAGAGTATTTTCTGAATTTTCCAGTTGCAGGAGGCAGGGAAATACAGCTGGAACTAGTTATCTGCTAATACATGGGACAAAATAAAATGCAAAGGGATATGTGGAACTAGTGGATAGGTAAGATATGATGTCTGGATCGTTGAGGCAACCTCTATTTGACATTAGAATTCTAAGTGTCTCCAACAAGAAAGTCATTACATTTCTGTGATACCACTGATTTTTGTTATGGTCACGTCTCATCTGTCAGCATTCTTCCAAGATGTGGCCATCTTGTGAGTGGGAGTACAATATCTTCAGCCTAGGCCTATGACTGAATTTCTTGGCCATGTACCTCTGCTTCTCTTGATTCTAAAATATTCCAGAAATGGTTTCACTCTGTACATTTATTTCATTTAATCTCTATGGAGCAATCTCGTCAAAAAGGTGGCCAGAAAGAAAAATGCTAACATTTTGGAAATCTAATCCTGGTGCTATTGTCTGTAAGAGGCAGACACAGCCTGTGGTGAGCTGTGTGTCCCTTGTCTATGTGTGTGCTCCCCAGCCATAGCCTGCTCGCAGCTAGAGAGCCAGGATCTCTGAGCTCGCAGAGGGATGCATCTTTCCTGGAGTGTATACAGAACCAAAGTTACACTAATGGCAAAGAGAGGCCATGGGACCACAAAAAGATCAAGTGACATGACACCTTGTCATTGGCAATGAATGTTGCATCCCAAGTCTTCTGATTGCCACCAGCAGAGGAAGAGGAGGGAATGCATTATCAGGGGTTCAGGTGCTGGTATAGATTATCTGACCTGTTTCCCATCAGAAGGTTGGGAGAAGTGGACAGGGACTAGTATTTTGGCAGGGATATGGAAATAAAGGTGACTGCCCAGGTTTGGCTGCATCTTTTCTGGCAAATAGTTCTTCCTAGCTTCTCACCTTGCCCAGATGGGGCAGGGAGGGAAACTGTAATGTCACAGGGCTTGTTGATATCCTCCTAGTGAGATGCTCAGTAAGTCAAAGAACCTGGAGAAACAGACTTTTGCTTTTGTCTTTTCCTGATTAAGCTCTTTTTCTGAAGTATTTTAACCAAAGTAGAGCTGAGAAATCAAGGTCCCCAATAATCAGATCTCCTGGAGACTGAACCTGGGAATTAAACACATGGATAAGTGAAACGGACAGTTAAGACAGACGCTAGAAATAATGATTAGATTTTGTTTTTCCTCAGAAAGCTCTGGAGGAAGGAAAGTCTGCCTGAAAAATACAGAAAATACTTTCAGTAGGTGGGACTGCAGCTGTTGTCTGAAAATGCTGGATCTAGTCTAACTGTACAAGTACAATGAAGTACCACCATAATGGAGGTGTACATTTTGATATTAAAAAAAGAACCATTTTTTTCATTAAAACAATATAACATTTGCATCTGAGGCCAAGGCTAGGCATGTAGCATATACATATAAAAGTCTTGTCAAAAAAAAATCATATACACTTTCAGGATACACAGCATATAAAATGTTATCTTTTATCTCTTGCTCAACAACACAGGAAGGGGAAAGAATTAGGAGCTCACCTTTTGTGCCCTGCGCTTGTCTGCTCGTTGGTTCTGGTGGTAGATACGGCTGAAATTGGAGACAATTACCGGAACCGGCAAAGCAATGACTAAAACCCCACTCAGGGAGCATATTGAACCAAAAATCTTGCCAGCTATTGTCTTCGGCACCATGTCACCATACCTGGGTTATAGAAAACAAAACACTAGTAAAGACAAAACTCTTCTGAAGTGTTGAATTTCAAGTTGAACTAACTACACAAAATATTTTACTTGTCTTGCAAATAATACTTTATGTTTATATACATAAATAATACTTTATACACATGTGCACACATATACTGCATGCCCAGTGTTGTGCACACAAACATTTTTAGTTTCAAGCTAATGATGGGTATTCTGTCCATCAGACTGTTAGCATCTTTATTTTACCTGCCCTAGTCTTCTCAGGCTGCCTCTGGCAATAGAGACAGAGAGCACCTGTGCTAAGGAAAAAATTCACAGAATCACACAGAATCACAGAATGGTTGAGGTTGGAAGGGCCCTCTGGAGATCATCTAGTCCAAACCCCCTGCTCAAGCAAGATCACCTACAGCACATTGCACAGGATCGCGTCCAGATGGGTTTTGAATATCTCCAGAGAAGGAGACTCCACAACATCTCTAGGCAACCTGTTCCAGTGCTCTGTCACCCCCACAGTGAAGAAGTATTTCCTCATGTTCAGATGGAACTGTGTTTCAGTTTGTGCCTGTTGCCTCACGTCCTGTCGCTGAGCACCACTGAAAAGAGTCTGGCTCCAAAGACTCCATTCAGAATGTCTCAGTTAAGTCCATGTTCTTTTTGCTCCTTGGAAGAAGTCATCACTTTCCATTGAGTTTAGCAAGATCCTAGGGAGACCACTTGGTAAGTTAGATGTTAAGCTGAATAATCTCTTGTCTCACTAAGTTGATATAATGCTTTAATTTAGGAGAGTAGCACATCACTGGGACAGGACCCGGAGGTAGTGGACTTTCTATCCTTAGAGATTTTCAAGACTTGTCTAGACATGGCTAACCTGACCTAGTGTTGCTGGTAGTCCTTCTATGAGTGGGAAGCCGGACTAGCTGAAATCAAGAGGTCCCCTCCAACCAACTTTTCTATGATTCAATGAACCAAATATTTTTTCACTGAGCTAAAAGAATTCCCCAATAAACTCAAGCCACAAGCAAGCAACCGAATAAATTCTAACTACAAATCCTGGCAGTGCTCAGAATTACCAGAGCTTGAACCTACTACCTTCCTTATGATGTTGGATATTGTTTTGTACAGCTAGTAAGGACACAGTGCTGCTGAGGAGCATATAGAAATATTCCAGTGACAGTCTTTTAAGAGGTATCTGCTCTGCACTCTGTTGACTGCCATACTCTATAGGACAAGTATGTAATTACATACTACAGAGTTTAATAAAAAGTTAAATTACCTTCAAATACCATTCTGTTTTTAGCTTTACTGGATTTTAAATTATTATTAAACATTGATGTATCATGTAATTTTATCTAGTATGCTTGTGAACAGAGAGATGACACATTCTCTGTTGCAAAGAATTTACAAACTATTTAATGATGACACATTCTCTATTGCAAAGAAATTGCAAACTGTTTAATATAAGACCAGGTAAGGAATAAAACTGCAGTGTTTGGAAAGTGATATCATGAAAATAAAACCTGTCTGTTCAGTAGGAATTAGAAAGATAGTAGAGAAGATTGGGGGAATCTTTAAAGCACACATTCTGCACCTTATCCTGAGGAAGGGAACTAAAGAGGCAAGTACATCAGACTACTGAGAAACTATAAGGGGTTAGGCAACACCTTCTAGGAATGAGACGTCAGCCTGTGTCAATAGGAGATTATGTTTCGCCTTGCAGGTGAAGCTGAATTGTTTGAGTTTTGTAAGATAAGAGGTATTTGTTTAATGGCAAGATTCAAAAGGTGATCATCCAGGCAGAAATAATAAAGATGACCAAGTCTTAGACTATTGACCAAGATTACATTAGATTAAAAAAAAAAATGTTTAGTTGCTTTACAAGGCATGTCCAAGTGTAAAATATTCACAGGAAAAAATACATCAATATTTGCACCAGTAAGCCCCCCCACTTCCTCAGAATTCAAATACTATTAATTGCTGATTTTGTGACATGCAGAAATGGATAAAAGGACATTATGCAATAAAATCCATCTTATAAATAATTAATATAGGTGGTCTCAATTACAGGATGTGTAAAACTAGAAAAATACTAGAAAGAGATTCATACTTTCCATCATATTAGCATTTGCACCTCATGGCCTAGGCATTTTTGGTGCTTATCTTCCTTAAAACAGGGCAGACTAGCAGGTGTCAGGAATGACACATGCCCAGCTGTTCTTCCTTTGGGCAGGGAATTGGATAAATGACCTCAAGGTCCCTTTGATGAATGGCATTCCCAACACCTGGATAATCTCTGGGGTTTCAGGTCAAGTGACAAGCCTGGTGGTGGGTGCAGGATTGGGGCAGAGTGTGGGGAAGTGCAGAGCTGTGGTTGGTATGAGGCCAGGAGGGGTTACCTGAGGCCAGCGACAACTTGGCTGTTAACACTTGTTAGGGAGTGTACTGGGTGACATGATTCTTGCTTAGAGCAGGATAAGTCCTGGGATCAAATCTCTCGTAGTCATTACTGTTTTACAATAATAGTTACCATTTTACTTAATCCATTCAGATATGATCTGAGCATTTTCTTAAATTGAAAGCAAAGTATATCAACAGAAAGCTATTTAAAAGAAAATATATATTTACACACACCTAATACTACTAGAACAGATCTCTTGAATTAGAATCCTAAACCTATATTTAGATACCTAAAATTATCACTTGAAATGAAAAATTGCTGAATCTATATAAGCTTACATTGTCACCAGTGACTACTGTAGAGCCAGAAATGTCTTCTGTCTAATTCATTTGCTTTGAAGTTGCTCAGGGATATAGTTCATCCTGTTGATAATGTGACACTATAATTATATGAATCTACTGCAGACTGATATTTTAGGAGTGGTGACAGGAACTATTAGCTGATCCATCTTTAATGTTTCAGTATGTATGTGTGTGGAGCTACCTAGTGATATAAGGAGATATCTTTTCACAGTATTTCAATATTACAGAAAGAACTAAAATAATAGGGTTGTTTGGTATATGAAGGCTTTTCTCAATGTTTTTCATGTGCTTTGGGCAAAATGACAGGTGGATGCTTTCTATGCTTTTCTATTGCTTTATATGAAATAACTTGGGTTTGATTACTTTTCTATTTCAGCTTGAATAAGCTTTAACACATGACATTTTCCAAATGTGATGCTTTTTGTCTATTGCTTAGTGCTAATAATATCCTTCCCATTATTAAGAACTCTAATATAATTAGATATTCTCCTGTTGATAAACACTGTGATGGAGATGTTTAAATGAGATTAAGGTCAGAAAAAAAGCCAATCAAGAAATTGGGCTTCCTGCACAGATTGAGAAACATATTTGCTCACTTTTGCGACAAAGCAAAGTTTTTACTAAATTTGCCCTGGTTAGCCTTGTTTTCCTTTGGGACAGTGATACAGATTTTAGTCTAGCATAGGCATGACCAGAATTATTAAAGAAGTTCCTCCTGCTGGATTAAATATTACCTTCAGTTATACCTTATATATCACTGACTACCACCAATGGAAGTGATGGCACAAAATGAAGGAAAAAATTCTCCCTTCACCTATCTGTTATAACTTTATTCTTAGGAAAGTCTGAAGTAGAGAAGAATGTAACTCCATTTTCAGATGGTGCTTGTATTTCAAAGTGGAAAAATTATACTTGATCTCTAAAACAAATTTTGATTTCTGCAGAAAATCTGATCTCTTCAGTCATGGAGACACAGTAAATATGGAATCTCATTAAGCAATTTTCACAGAGCGACTTTTCAAAAGAAAACTATTTCAAGGTTTTATCTAGCACTGCCCTACTTGTCTCCCTGTTACTCAGACTGTAACTGCAAGCCTGTTCTCCTCTGCCTGTTTTCTTTCAGCTGCAGTCTTTTTATAGCTTTGAATATAGTCAGTTCCACATATGTCTATTCTTGCGGTCCAAGCTCAAGTCAGTATTTGGGCCTTTATTATTTGTACTGACAATCTAATTTTGTAACATAGAAGTGTCATCACAATATTATATGTTCTGGGTGAGTGAAGAAAAAGAGTAGCAATACTGGTCCCTGTTATCAATCATGTACAATCTACTTCATTAGCCAAGAAAGGCAAGTGAAAAGGAGATGACAAACTGGATGTGTCAATCAAGTTTTATCAAATCACAAGTCAGAAACTACATGATCAAAGTAATGCCTAGGTTTTCCGGCACATGAATAAGTCAGACTTGTCAGCGATGATACTGCTTTCATTCTGTGGGTATGTGTCCTACGTTCACTAACAGTGACATAGCAAAGGGATGGATTTAAAGGCAGGTGTGTTTGTCTCAGTTGTTTGCATTCAACAGGTGCATATTTGACTCCTCACTGCAAGGGAAAATAGCAGGTCAGTGGATTCCTGTCTTTTGCAAATGAATACTGGATCTTTCAGAGTACTGGTTTGAGTAACATGGGCATGATTTGTTATAGCTTTGCATGACAGATTTGAGGGCATGAAATGCAGTTTGAAATGCACACAAAAGACTAAGCTGCTGTACAACCTTGGAAACATGAATATATTTGGGTTTACAAATGCATATTCTGTAACCTAACCATTAGGTCATCAGAACTTATCCATTGACATCCACCTACCAAAGTGATTTTGCTGTTCTGACTAATGAATGGAATACATCTCATGTTGCATACTCATAATTCAAGAAATGTCAGACAACAGAGGCTGTATCTGTGGCATCATAGGCTATTTATTTATTCCTGAATCTAATGTAGACAGTTTTTTGATGAATCTAAAATGGAAGATTTCATATATTAGGGGTCTGAATTATAATTGAAACAAGTCATACTTTTTGGCCATTCTTCCTTTATGTGAATATAGAAGGTCTCTTCTTTAATATTCTAAATGAATGTGAGGGACAATACTGCTCATTTCAATTCTATTTATCTCTTTCATCACAGAAGCAATTTTTTCAAATGCAAAATAAGTATATTTTTGAGAGTAAAATAATGACTCGCAGACGTTTTTACTTAGCAATCTGTGTGTGTTTGTGCATGCGTGTAAGTGTTGAGATCAGAAAATGCATATTTGGATCAGATTACTTCAGATAGAACTCCGCTAAAAAAGAAGGCCCCCAAAGACAAAATTGGAATTTATAGGAGATACGTAGTAGGAATAAATCCAGGATTTGCATTTCTATACAGATCAAATAGTTTAGGCTGAAAAAATTGTCGATATTCCAAAAACCTATAGGCAAATAACGTTTTCTGCCACTAGAGGGCATAAACACCATTAAAAATAAATATAAATGCTAAATTTTTTTAAATGCCTATGTTACAAATACATGTGCTTTCTCTCCCACCTCCTTTGAATTCATTTACATTCTCTTTAAAAACTTACATTGACTGATGTCTGTTATCTGCTCCCGTCTTATTCGCTGAAAAGGGAAAGCTAGTAACATTTATATTTTCAAATATGTAAAACATCACAAAATAATGTAGTTTCAAAATAAATGAAAGGTCATTAAAATTGACTTGGCAGTATTTATTTTAGAAGAAAGGGAATTTCTGTCCAATGATACAATGTACAATTCAGTACAATGATAATTGTACGAAAACCATGGAAACTAAACAAAAACCATGGAAATTAAACAATTTATATAGAAGCCAGAACTGCACTTTTTTTCACACATGCAGGACAGTAGAGTTCAAGCTTTTTGTACTGGAGATCATTAACAGGATGGTCTGAGTTTTTTAATTCAGTCCAGCTAGTTTTCCCGATGCTGCCTTGCCTTTCTGGGATAAGGTATACTCTCTCATCACCTAGTCACCTAGTTGGTCTGGCCAACGTCGTTGCTTTACCCACCGTGGGGGGGATGACAGATCTGCCCCTTGCTCCTCACCTCAGCTGGAGACCTCCTGCTCTCCAGAAGCTGCATGCAGAGCCCCAGGATTGCTCTGGCGAGATTCTCAATGGAGATTGCACAGCAGCTCATCATGCCGTTTAGGCAGCCAGCCACCCAGTCAGGCACACACTTACACTCCAGCATAGGGCAGAAGGCAAGAAAAGTGGTTCCCAGCCTCTCTGACACTAACAATAATCATGATGAATCTGCAGTCTTACCTAGGTCTTAAAATAGCTTAATGATTTTAGAAAAGTAATTTCTAATAGTACAAAATATTGCTGTTAGTATGAGATGCAGCACATTATATACATTACTCCAAATTTTATTCCAACCTAGGGAGATTCAGTATGGAATTACAAATAATTTTTTCTTGCTGCTTTTACTGCTGTGAAAGGCCCTCTGTTGCAAAAGCCCCCTCTTCTGCTGAGTAGCAATGGATGTGGTCCCCCCAGGGTCCATGAATGCTGCTCCAAGCACTAGCCAGAACGATCACTCATGAATGATGAAAAACACATCCCCTTCTCAAGGGTAGCAGTATGCACTGTCCTTTCTAGCCTATAGTGTAAGTCAGTCAAATCTGCCTTGCCATATAATAGCACATATTTTGCCCCTGCACCTAGCTGAGTTAGCAGTTTCCAAAATACAAAGCTTCTAAAAGGAATACAGGGTTTTTTCTTTGCGTGTGCACCAAGGCTTTCAGCCAAGAAGCTTAAACAGGTTTGTAAAGGTGAGCTTTAGTATTTAGAGGTCACAAAAAGGGAACTTTTGCTTGGAAAGATTGAAAGACAAAAAGACAAAAGAAGTGTTCTGACTTCCTTCAATCAGGACAGGAATTCAGATCATCAGATTTCTTCTATTTCATTTAGCATAAAATAAAATGTTAAATATGAAATGTTAAAAAATGCTTGTTGTCATCCCTCCTTCACTCTATATGAAAAAAAAACCCCTAACTGTTCCTGAGTTGCTGCAAAGCATCACAGAAGAATGATGTCTGTTTAATGTTGTGTGGTGGCTATTTAAATTAGCAGAGCTATGGTGCAGCTGACTTCTAAAAGCTACATTACAGTTACAGAAACAACTCTGGCATTTGTTTTTTTTTTTCTTTCTTTTCAGTTCAGGCAAAAAAAATTAATTTTAACAAGTTTGTTTTTAGGAAAAAGACAACATTTTTGAATGGATCAGATACTTTTCATGAATAAGAAAAGTGATATAACTAGGAAACCATTCTTGACGCAAAATTCACAAGCTGCCTTCCCTACTACTCCCTAAATCACTGTGATTCCCACAATGCACTGGCCATTTTCACACTCCCGGGAGAAAGCAGGCCTTTTTTAGAGTTTGCAGGCTAAGGGACCTTTCCCGCAGCCTGCCTCATGGTACCAGGTTTCTGTGGCAAGTGAAGCTGCCCTTGCCCCACTGTGTGCTGCGTGTGCTGAGCGCATAGCGCTGCTGGCACCTGAGCTGGCTAGGCTCAAGAAGGCTAGCTCTAGATACCAGATATGCTATAAGGGAGCAAATATGAGTTAAGCACTTTAATTTTGAGACCAGTTAAAAAAAAAAGCTGTCGCGGGATGACCGACTATCTTACAGTCCTGGACCGTGTGAGTTTTGTGTGGCACGAGGAAGGGGAGAAGAGATTTACTGCATGACTCCACATTGTTTCAAAGACCAAAATTTACTACAGAAGCTGCAATGGTACAAAGCAACAATTCTTGTTAACAGAAACTCAGCTCAACTGGAATAGTTATTTCTAATTACACTAAAAGTTATGCTAACAGTAACTACTTAGTAAACAGAAAAGGATAGCTAATTTATACTAACTGTAAATACTCAAATGAATGAACTAGACAAACCAATTCTGATCGATCTTACCCACGCCTTGCCTCAGTAGCCAACGTAAACTCAATCCCAGGGAAGTAACTGCGGGAGGGCGTCCCCATCCCGAGGGGCTCTACAAGTTGGCAGACCCGCTGTCACCCACAAAGAGCCAAAGACAGCCTTTGGGGCCAACCTATTTATACCCTTCAGGGGAAGGTGGAGGTGGAGTTGCTAGGCCAGCTGCCGTTCTCTTCGCGCAGGCGCAGTCGCTGGCTCTTGGCTGCTGCAGGGTTCAACTCTCCTCCGTCGTTGTTATGACCATCGCACCCACAGTCATGGGTTGGGGGTGGGAGTGGCCGAACACCCCCAAGGGCAGGCTAGCTGCCTTGCACACTCTTCAGCACTGAAGAGAGGAGTTTGAGTGACTGTGAATGACTGCTTTACTCCTGCAGTGGGGGTCCCAAGGAGAGATCCCATAGCTGGGCGAGGAAGGAGTTAATTCCAGTCAGCAATGGGGCCCCAGCAGTGGAAGCAGGTGTCATCTCTCAGGGTCCTGATGAAGAGGAGACAGTCCTGACCACAGCAATTAACACTGCCCCAGCAGCGAGAGGAGGCTTTTGTTTCTCAGTGTCCAGGGGGAGATAGTCCAGACCGCAGTTAACACTGCCCCAGTGGTGAGAGGAGGCTTTTGTTTCTCAAGGTCCTGGCGCCCAAGCAGGCCTTATCTCAAAGTCTTGACATCCTCCCTTTTGGAGTGTAAAACACAGGAATTCAAGCTACTTGTAACTGGCACCAAATGTGTTTGGGGAGGGGGGGGAGCTGGGAGCATACCCCCACAAAAGCCCTCAGCGAAGCATAGAAACCATCCATTTTTACAGTAGAAGAAGTGCCAAACATAAAGCAATATTATAGAGATGTCAAATTATATGTGACAATGGCAAAGTAGTGTCCTTGTCTAAGGAGGGGTCCGGTAAATTGTTATAAAGCTGTTCCCTAGGGCTTCCAAGCTGCTTGGTGACTAAATGCTGGCAAGTTGACACTAATTAGTTATTTATTTCAGCACTGCATCCAACAGCAGATAATTTAAAATGTTATTGGTAATAAGTTTAAGTAAAATTCTAAATAAGCAGGTGCATTTCACCTATGTTGCCCTAAGGATTCAACCTGTACATTTATAATTTAAAAACTATCTAAGCTGCTGTTTAGGAGCTAATTCTATTTTTAAGACACTATTGTATGTGAATACAAAATGATCCAGTGCAGATTTGGAAGAATAAGTCAAAACTATCTCTTTGTTTTCATTCAATTAAGACAGTGCAGTACAGAGAAAGAGATCAGTAAAAATGTTTTCACTTTCTAAAATCGTCATTAGTCCTAAGAATACTATATCTCATTAACACTGAATTTATATATTACTTTGTTGTATTACTTCAGAATTTCAAGGCTTTAAGATACCATAGTGATAAGCAGAGAATAAATGCTTGCTGGTTAATTATTCATAAGATAGTACAAGTGATTACAGGAGCTACAAGAATATACTTTTCTTCCGTCACTTAGATATTTTGCATCTTTTGGGGTCTGATGTAGATACTCCCTTTTTCATTCTAGTTCATATGAAGCCAACAGTAACTCAAAGAAAAAAAAAATATATAAATGGTCCATGGACAATCTGATCCTTACTCCTGCAATTCTGACTTTCTTACTTCCCTAAGAGAAAATGTTCTAAGGTCTTCGTTACTAAAAATCAATGACTTATATTACTTATTTAGTCAGGACCCAATTTTTCAGTAAGTTTTTTATGAGTGCATGTGCCCACACAGAAACACACACACGCTTACATAAGATGAACTCACTAGCTCTTTCAAAGTTTAGAAATGAACATAAGAATACCCACAATAAGTCAGACCAAAGCTTCACCTACCTAGTATTCAAAGTCCAGAATTGGACCTTAAGCAAATATATAGGGAACAGGAAGAATAGGGTAAAGATACATAATAATATCCCTGAAGGCTCTTTCAGCATCCAACCTTTAACAGTTTGGGATTTCTTGAGCCATTTGTAAGTTCTCTTTAGTTTTTGCTACCTTAGTGGACTGCGCTTCCATGGGCTTTATTTTGTCCCCTTGAATCCAAGCACGTTTCTAACATTCACAATATGACTTGGTACTCATAGGTCAGCTACCCAGCACAGTTTCCTTTCGACTGTTCTGCATGTGGTTCATGTCTTTGTATGATGCCCCCAAGTACTTGTTTTCAAAGAAGCAGTGAGTACGTAATCTCTAGTTACTGCCTTCATGCTGCTCACAACTCCACACATATCCACCTTATTTCTTTTTCAGACTGACAAGTCCTAATCTGCTATTACAGAAGCTTTTCCCTGTGTTTGATCATGCCTTTTGCCCTTTTCTGAACCTTCTCCAATTCTTTTATATTATTTACAAGAAAAGGGGACCATAACTGCATGCAATGCTCAAAGGAGAAATACAGACAAGTTCAGAATAGTTCGTTTTTCTGGTACCAGCTTGGACAATGAGCCACTGTTATTCACAACATTGATATCACGTTATTTCTCACTCTTATTATTTCTCTGTCCAAAGCCTTCTTGGTGGGAATTGGTAACATTTGTCTTACTTCTCAGATCTCTTATCACTGACACAGAAAATGGAACTGTTAGGCTTATGGCAAAGCATTGGGGTTTTCATGATTGTCATTACATAATCTTTACAAAACGGTCTCTGAAATGGCATAGCTCTCTGGAATTCCACCCAGCACCCACGCCAAACACAGAAAGAAAATGCACTCCTAGATTTTTAATCATTGTAACAACATTTAGGTTAAAAGAAATGCATCTTTTTTTGTTTTATGAATACCAATTCTTAGGATTTTTTTTTCTTTGTTCTTTCTGAAAATCTTTTCCTGAGAACTGAACTAAAAAAAGTTAGAAAATTAAGAGGTGGCATTTTACATGTCATGGAGAAATAAGAACCAGGATCAATGCAGACCAATCCCAAATGCTCAGCATTAAGTAAATTGTTACAAATACAATAAAGTCTAAAGAGTTTCTAGAAGTTTTTATTTGAGACATTAACTGGAAGTAACATGAACAACATCAGAGTATAAATAAGCCCCACATTCAAAAGTACCGTCATCTCTAGCCACTCTTCACATTAAAGATTAGGCATGAAAGATGGGCAATGACTTGAAGTGAGATTCTGGCCAGAGCCTCTAACAAAGACCTAATAAAGACCCCATTGCACAGGTAGTAAACGAGAGCAATGTGAGTTTTATTTAAAGTTGTCTGTAAAGAGACTCTAGTTCCAGGCTTGACTAATTCCTTGCAGGATGGACTAAGGTTTGATGCCCATCCTACCTGAGACACGACTCCAAAGAGCAGCTGCTAAATATAGCCCATCTCCCCTACCTGGCTCTGTTTTGTGTATGCTCTTTGTTCACCTCAAATACCCCAGGAGCACAAGGGAAAATACAAAATCACACATTTCTGTATTCTCCTGGGAACACATTGTTTAGTGAAACTTTCCAGTGTAGTGACCAAAATTAGGGTTGAGCTGTGAAACATAGATTTAGGTTCAGATCCAAATGGAATTTTCTGAAGTCAGAGGGTATTTTTTTGTTGTACTGCCTTGCTTCACTGGAGGTGAGGGGAGAATTTTCATATTAGTGGTGTTATTAGGTACAGTCTGGGTTCAGTGTTCATGTTTTGCCCCAGAAATATTGCTGAAGATTTTATGTAATTTTATGTAATTTCTCCTGAATATTTTCTTTCAGAAGCAATACATACGCTAAATAGCAGCAAAAAAAAAAACAAAACAGTATTGATCTGCCAGTCCATTCCTAAATTTTTCTTGACTATATATTAGCCATCAGGTCAAACTGCTCCAAGTGTAAATCACATTAACATTAGAAATGCACTGTGGAAGTTTACAAAGACAGCCGTGCCATTTTTGTGACAGCTACTGGGCACTGCACTGAGATTGGAGAGCTGGTTTCGTTTAGGAATCAAATCCAGCTGCTGCTGTGTTCAGCTAATATCAGAGTGACCATGGTTTTAGCCACTGCTGGCATTGATGCTGTTCAGTGCTCTAATGGGGGGATGATTCTCAGCAAATTTGGAACTCCTTGTTCTGCTTTTTACAACAAAGTACTAAAGGAGCACCAGGTGTGCAGTACAGGTCTGTCTTCAGCCTTTTGCGTGACTTGGAACTTAAAAGCATTCTGGTATAACTTTCACATATTTAGTCCTGTTAGGTGGCACTGTAGTTTAATATATTATAATAATAGTAGTCAAATATTACAAGAGTTGTTCCTGAAATAATGAACAGAATTATTTTCTTCTCTTTAAAAATAGTCAGAACTTTCCTTTCCCCCAGCTTTCTCCTTGTTAATTGTTTTACTTTAAAGATTTTCACCTCTTTGAAAATAGGACATTTTATTATGTTCAGCACTGGCCAATTAGACCAAGCTAACTTTTTGCTTACCAACACTAGCACTGATGGACCAGGATTATTTTTATGTTCCTTCAGGCAAAACTGTGAAAACCACAAAATGTTTTTTATCAGTATGACACTTTTACTTGCCTAACTCTCTATGGATCCCTGCCAAATATTCTATACTTCAATTAATAAATTATTTCCCAACACTAAGTCTAAATCAGTTATATCCAAGAGTAAAACCTACTCTGTAGAAAAGTATATTTTTATATACATATACACATATATATGTTTACTACTTAGATAAGCCTAAGAATCTACCCATTAAGCCAGAAATGATCCCTTTGCGCAATTTTGTACACTAGAAGACTTATCTAAATCTAGGATCTTAGTGTCCCTTCCTAACTGATAGTTACAACAGTAATGTTTCTGAGAACTTCTACTGCTATTTTGCCTTTGAAATTCAACTCTTTGCTGTTTTATAAAATTTTTCCTGCCTTTCTATTTAGAAAGTATTTGAGATAAGACATCGATAGGTATTACTAACTGTGACTGAGTATTTGCTTTTTTTTAACCTTGCTCTAACTGTCTTTTTCATTTTTTTCTAATTTTCAGGCATTTCTGAGCTTGGTCAGATAAGTCCAGGAAAAATTAAACAACCCACATGCTTCAAGTCTAGTGAAACAAAAGCAAAAGCCTGCTCTGAGTTTACTCAAGGCTCTTTACAACTCAGCTTTCTATCAGTGCTAAGTCATCCCAAACCTTGAAAGAACAAGGGGTGCTATAGCATTCAATCCTCTTAAAGTTTCTTGGCAGAGTAATTCATTTCAGCTGAGCATATTTATATCTCCCCTCTTGCAAAGAAACCAAAAGCCTGTGTGATCTACTCTGCTCATGGAACAACTTAACTCTCGCCCTGCCAGCTGCCAAACACTGCCTCTTCAGGCTGTAAATACTGATGTTGATGTTACAGATTTACATAACTGAAATAGGGAAATTTGGAATTATTACTCATGAGAAGTATTGGATCAATAGTTAGGAGACTGAAGTCTCCTGTTCATCAGACAGTGTAGGGTGGACTTTGTCAATGAATACTTTGCCACACTGATTTTGAGTCTTGACACAGCTTTTAACAGATAATCTTTGAATATGAAAAGGTAGTAGCATGTTACAAAGAGTAGAAATGAGTTTGTCTACTCCTGCCAGTTTTCATAGTGCATTTTGTAATTCAGCCTCTTGTATGCTAGTAACTGGACTGAAGCCACCAATGAATCTCTAGGCATTAGCAAACTGCAGTGACATGGTAATGACTTTCTGTCACTACTAACCCCATTCATATTTGAATTCATGTCCCATAATTGAAAGGGTCCATAGCTCACTACCAATCCTTTTAGTTATTCAGGCATAATGATTAATAATGCTGACCACTACCATTCTTTTGATAGGTAGTAGAGAAATAAATTTTCCATGTGTTTTCTCCATTTTTAAAAAAATCTCTCTCTCTCTGTCGTGTATAATATTTATAAACTTCAGGCCAAAATTCTTTCAAAATCAAACTTTTTAGAGCATGAGGTCATTGTTTCTTGTGGATCTCCCAGAAGTGGTACTTCTGGACCACTACACACCCTCTCCATCACATTTTTAAGTGCAAACTCTATAAAGTTTCAATGTTCATTAAAATAAGTCTGGAGTTTTTTGGACAATATACCAGATGCCCAATGGCAAAAAGTAGCCTTTTGGAAGGTCAAGTAAGATTTCTCTGCCCAAAGAGATATGAGCGTAGATCCTCCACATGTGTTCTCAAGAAATAATGCCATAGGGAATGCTGAGAGGGTTTTTTTCTCAGTATCTTCCTGTGTAGCCCATGTTCCATGAAATGCTCAAACATTCATCAAATCAAAGCCTGAAATCTGGTACCACTTTAAATGAACAATCACCATAGCTAC
Organism: Apteryx rowi; assembly: GCF_003343035.1. Classification (NCBI taxonomy): domain Eukaryota; kingdom Metazoa; phylum Chordata; class Aves; order Apterygiformes; family Apterygidae; genus Apteryx; species Apteryx rowi. The sequence goes on along the minus strand of NW_020448886.1, from coordinate 66,289 downwards.
AGGATGTCTTGTATTTTTTTTTATAATCTTTTAAAACTAATTAGATTTTATTTTGGAATTAGGATGCAGAGAGAAAAGCTTTACCCACTGAAGGAGTTTTGGAGCCTTCTTGGAGGGCCAAATCCTTCATGAAGAAAAACTTCAGAGTCCAGCTCTCCAAAAGTCAGTTTGACTACACTAGACGTGGAGGCTGGTATTCAAAGGGAACATCAGTGCTTCTCCGTCTTTTGAAAGAGAGGCCTTACCTGATCCTCTCCGTTCTTCAGGTTTTGAAAGACGAGCATGTTTCACTTAAGATGGCAGCTCAGTATATATTCCCAGAACATATCTCTCTCCTTGGAGCATGGATCTAGATTCTGAAGTCTCTGAGGAAATAGGACTTCAGTCCCACAACACTGCTTTGGCTTTTTCCCACCAATTGGCTTATGGTGACCTCCTCCAGAGGCAAATTCCATTTTTAGGTGCCTAATTCTCCCATCATCATTTGGCACAGCCTATGTGCATGTCATTATGCCTAATAATTAGACAAAACAGTGCTCAGGGTTGTGACATGAGACTTTCTGATTCATTAATATTGTGCCTCCACTAGTTCTCTCCCCTTTTAAAGGTTGTGTGTCATGCTCAGAGAAATGTTGTGGTGTATCAGACACCAGTGTGCTAACACAGTAAAAGTTGCTTTTTCAGTAATGATCTCTGTGCTAGAAATAATTGCTTCTTCTCCTTATGCACTGAGCAGTGGATTTCCTAAACCAGTAATTCCTGAACATTTTGAACCACACACCAGCTTTCTTTGAACTAGTGTGAACCTTTAGAATCACATTTTTAATTGAAAACACTGTAAAAGCAATATACTGCAGATCATTTATCCTGACCTTGCAGCCTGTGTTTTTGGACCTCTTGATGTAAACAATAACTAAGGAAGCACAGCTCCTCTTGACCAGCGCTTCTGACCATCCCAGAAAGATTATTTTCTGAGCCTCTTTCTACATCTTGACCTCAAGGTCCGCAACAACATCCAAGAATAATCTAACAGTCTCTACCTGGCTTGACTTAAAGTATAACTATATTTGATATGTTCATGTTTTTTATTTGTCAGAATCAATTAGGAGCTCTCCTCACTATCTGACAGCCCTCATGCTTAATTTTGCCTGTGCCATTCACTGAAAATTTTGTCCTCAGATATTAAATTTCTACTCAGCCTTTTGGTTCAAACTGTGTTTCTTTTATCTCTGCAACAACAGGCACAATTTAATGAGGATTGCCAAAACCTCTCTTTTTTATGCATTTTAAATTAGTTTTGCTTCTCACTGAGTATAAATCTCTTTTTACAGACCTTTATATAGCAAGTCAGGTGGCCTTTCGATTGTCAGGTTTGTTGTTTTCAGCATGTTGAACACTGATTTCTGTCCTCTTCTCTTTGACTCTCCTAATATTATAGATATTCCTTGTTTGTGCTCACATTATAATAAATGCGCAGCTTTGGGGATGGAGCTGTCATCTTGGGAGAAGAGAGTCAACGTCTGCTGCAGTCCTGGTGCAAAAAAATGATACACCTCAGAGTACTCAGACTGGTCCATGAGCTGGATCTGGCCTGTCAGACAATTGCCCCCTGAGTACCCACTGATTTTCAGCTGTGTACAGGGAATTTGTGTCTAGGAAATGGATGAAGAACTGAGTCCCTGGCTTTTCAAGCTCAAGCTTTAAAGGAGAGCTTTAAATTAATAACAATGATAGAGGGAGATAGTTACAGGGAACACACAATGAACAAAACATGGCTTAAGTGGGGGCAACTCAAGCAACTGCATACAGGCAAGGAAGTGCCTACAAGACAACACTGTGGGGAAACCTCTTGCACCCTTTCTGGGAAATAGGCATGTTTGGGTGCCTCTCTGAAGTGCTTGTACATAAATGCATGCAAAATGGGGAATAGCTCAGACAACTGGAATGCTGTGAAGGATAGACACAGGCTCTTTAGGAAAGACAGGCCAAGAAGGCAAGGAGGGGGAGTCGGCCATTATGTGAGAGAGCAGTGGGAATGCATGGAGCTCTGCCTAGGGGTGGATGATGGGCTGACTAAGCTCTCAGCAAGTTTGCTGAAGGTACAAAACTGACCATCCCGGAAAGATTATTATATTATCAGGAGGAGTGCCTGATACACTGGATGGCTGTGTTGTCATTCAGAGGAACCTTGACAGGCTGAAGAAAGCAGCAGAGAGGAACTCATGAAGTTCAGTGAAGTGAAGTGCCAAGTCCTGCTCGTAGGGAGAAATAACCCCGCACACCAGGGCAGGCTGAAATCTGACTAGCTGTAGAGCAGTCTGGCAGAGAAGCACCTGGGGGTCCTGGTGGACAAGTTGGCCATGAGCCAGCAATGTGCCCTTGTGGCAAAGAAGGCCAATGATATCCTGGGTTGCATTAGGCAGAAAGTTGCCAGCAGGCCAAGGGAGATGATCTTCTGCCTCTGCTCAGACCTGGTGAGGCCAACCTGGAGTACTGTGTCCACTTGTAGGCTCTCCAATACAAGAGAAATATGGAGCTACTGGAGTGAGTTCAGGGAAGGGCTCCTGAGGTGATTAAGGGACTAAAGCATTTCTTGTATGAGGAAAGGCTGAGAAAGTTGGGACTGTTTAGCTTGGAGAAAAGAAGGCTCATGGGGGATCTTATCAATGTGTATAAATATCTGAAGGGAGGGTGTAAAGAAGACAGGGACAGACTCTTCTTGGTGGTGCCCAGTGACAGGACAAAAGGCACTGGGCACAAACTGAAACACAGTAAGTTCCATCTGAATCTAAGGAAGACCTTTTTTCCTACTGTGATGGTGACTGAGCACTGGAACATGTTGCCCAGAGAGGCTGTGGAGTCTGCATCCTTGGAGCTGTTCAAAAGCTGTCTGGACACGATCCTGGGCAACATGTGCTAGGTGACCCTGCTTGAGCAGGGGGGTTGGACCAGATGATCTCTAAAGCTCTCTTCAAGCCTCAACTGTTCTGTGATTCTGAACTGTTGTGTGGTAGAAGAGGTAGAGGAGCTACAGGTACGGCTGCATGTTGCTGCTTTGGATGTATCATATTCACACACATCTCTAGAAGTAACTTCTGCACTACTGTGGGAGGTGAGAGTTGCTGTCTCATGACTGAAAGGGCTCTCCAACGGGCATTTATCCCAGAAATTTAAAATACTGGATTATCACAGTCCAAAAATCAGAGATGCTTATTTTTTTTTCAAGTATACTTTATTCAGGTGAAATATAACTTCTGATGAGGACCAGAGTCTTTCCACTTGCAGCAGCAGTTTCACTTACTTCAGTAGGGCTTCTTGTATGAGCATTTGCTCTCAGAAGTGAGTATCTGATGTTTATGATGTGGCTTACATCCTGCATCAGAGACCCCAGTGATGCCAGCTGTAATGCTGTTTTTTGTGGCAATAAGGCACATTACTTAATGAGGTAATCTGCATAATTCCTATTATCTCCTGCGATAGATCTCCCCATTTTCTCCCATCCCTTTTCAGAATGTGCTCTACTCTCACATTTCCAATAGTTCTTTGTACCCTGCTTAACTTCATCAAGTACCATATCAGAGGTTTTCCTTGGTCTCTTTTCACTACTTGCCTTTTTCCCCACAGCTGCACTTTCAGCACCCTTCTCCTTACAGGAACATATTATTTAGATCCAGTGGGGAAAAAGAGAACATTAGAATAAGAGGAAGATGCAGGCAGGACAGTCTACTAAACTACCCAAGCCAAGATTCACAGCAGTGGGCCAAAAGATTCTTGCCTTCTTTTTCTATACTTAAGATTCTTTCTATCACTACAAAAAATGAACTAACAATAATTATCATAGTAAGATTAAAATATTTCAAGTATCTGAATGGACACAGGCTGAGACTGGATAATCACATGGTCTTATTACTGTGACTCTGGTTCTGTTTACATGCTTTTCCTCTAGTGCATTTTAGATCATTCATCACCCTGTTTGTAAACTTAGGCCGTGAGATCTCAGAGATACTTGTGTTGGAGACCATAGATCAGTTCTGGGTGTTAGGTGACTAAAGAGCCAATAAACCATTTTTCATTGCTTTCAAAGTAGGGCAAATTTCGGTTGTAAATATTAAGAGAGTTTTCCTTTCTTCTACACGTAGCTATGCTATCACAAGCTCATGTATCAGATAGCAATTCAAGTCCTCTCTCCAGGCCTTCCTCTCTGTAATACGCTCATCAGTATTAACCACTATATGCATTTGCCTTAGAAGCTAGAAAATCCTCACTTTCAATTACCCATATTATGTCTTTAATAAGTAGGCATGAAGGAATATCACTGCCCTGTTTGTGTTTAGAAGAAGTGGAAAGGAATGGAGGAAAAATCCACAGGACATCAATTCTCACAAGAAAGAAAATAAAAGACCAAATTAATGGAAACTTCTTAGGGAACAAATCAGTAATTCCTGTCTGTGCCCATAATCAGAACATAGCTAAGCACTTTTTTTTCCTTCTGATTTCGTATTACTCCACTTTGCTTTATTCCTCCTCTCCCCAGCCTAAAAATGTTACATCTGTCTGGTAATCTCTGACTGTCTTACTCATAAGAACAACTGTCCAGTCATTCAGTCTCAAATTGAAGCTTATGGGATCATGGCCTAAAAGCTTTGGGATCCTGCCTTTATATAGATCTATATGTCACTATATACATAACATGAGCATAAACTCACAGAGAGAGTGAAGAACAAAGGGCATAAGGAAAGGGAAAAAAGAGGTGCTCAAGGAAATAGTTCCTCAGGAATGGTTATAGATATGCCTATGAGGACAGCCATGTGTGTTGTCCTCCATACTCTGGAGGGAGTTCAAATGTGTGAAGGTTAGGTGATGGAAACAGGTGGATATGAAATTTATCAGCTTCAGCTCAATGTTACGCTAGCATAGACTCCAAACCAGAACTGGATTTCATCCCAGCAATGCAGAGCATAGGCAGAACAGACATGCAACTGGGCAGATTTATCTCCAGTGTGTTTAATACTTTGTGCTGCAGATATTTCACAGGGGGAGAGTGGGACTTTGCTCCTGCTCTGTGGAGAGGCTGTTCTGTGGACATTATGGAGCACATTTTAGGGTGCAGCTGCTGGTGACTGGAAGACACTGGTCTTAGTGATTCAGCTCATCTGCTTCCATCCTGTTTTTCTAACATAATTATACATTTATTAAAAGGAAAAAAAAAAAAGAAACAGCCTAAAATACAGATTTTAATCAAAGTGTATGAATGAAAATGGTACTGAATTCCTCTTAGTATAAGTATTTACTGCAGTAAGAGGAATAAGCCCTAAATAGTACTAGAAAAGCACTAAAGACAATCAAAACTTTGTGACAGCTGAAGTAATTGATGCATTTTAGCTTGTAGCTAAAGGATTGAGCAGATTTATTTAATCCTCAAAAAAACCCTTAGAAGTTTAAGAACCTATATAATGTATTCCTTGAAAAATAAATCAGAATGTGATTTAAAATAACAGGTATAATAAATGTTGTTGTTCTTTCCAAATGTCTTTTGAATATGTCAGATATAATTACATCGATATTTATTTTATTCTATTTCCATAAAAGGGCTGAATTTGTGGAGGTCATGTACTGCATTATATCTAGGCCTTTTTGCTCAGCTGAGCTGTTATGCAAGAAATGCATTAGGGCTGCAGAGTAGCTCTTGCCAAGGACCAGAGTGGCACCAGAAAAAAAACCACTAAGGAGGTAGAGACTTCATTATAATATTTCTTATTTCCTTTTATGGACATAGTTTTGCTTTATTGAAGTAAAAATCCTGTTTTTACATAGTCATGGATGCTATTTTTGCATCCCACTCTCCCAAGGTCTCAAGGTAGCAGTCATGGAAGTGTAACACTATCTTTTTGTCCTACTTTTAGGAGCAATGCCCTAAAACTATAAGTCCGGAGGCTATCTATCTGCAGTATTTGAGGAGGGCAAGAGAAGCTTAAGGAGAAAGAGAGGGTTTTTTTCTTAGCTGAAGCTAACATAAAGACAACATATTCACACTTACACGTACTGTCTGATCTTATTCAAAGAATTAGCAAGAGCACGATTAGACCCATAATACTCTTTCAATTCATCAGGAGGTGGATTACGGCTAAAACTAATGAAAAAAACCTGTTTTCCTCAAAAAAAATCTGCACATGTGTTTCCAGGATTTAAATGCAAAAGAAGTTTGTAAGTACTCTAAGAAACTACTTTTAAGTTGAAATTTAATAGAAGGGTGATTTTATAATGATCAACAATTGCAAGTTCATTTAAAGAATGTTCCTTAAGCCCCGGGAGGTAGAGTCTCCTTTGACTCTGATTTAAAAAGAAGTCAGATTTTGAAGACAAAGTGACAGGGAACCTAAAATAGGGCTCTCTAATGAAGGCAACCTTAGATGTAGTGAAACAAAAAAGTTTCACTGTGACACAGCCTTAAATGAACGCTGTAGACTAAATTCTAACTTCATTTACATCAGTGAAGTCCCACAGGAATTAATGGGCCAGTGCCACAGAAAATGGGGCAAAGAATTTCAGTCTGCAGCTGAGCCTATGTCATCTAGAGCCTTTCAAATAAGATAGCATATAAGCTTCCTAATATTGGTGATGAGGATCTGTTACTAGTGCAATGCTAATAACGTGCTTATAGATTGAGATGAAGTTTATGCTCTAAGAGCTTCGCAGAGAATACAGAGGCAGGGGATAAGGGCAAAAAGGAGAAATGGAGAAAAACATGAATAAAAGTGCATCCTACTGCTTACATGATTTCCGAGGATGTTGTTCTGTAATGGGAATGCTTCTTTCTGTAATAAGAAGGGTGGAACACGTAATGTATGGTTGTATAGACCTTCACGAATTTATCTCACCTGGCTTTGGACAGCCACCTGAGGAAACTGAATTGGAGACCCCTCAATGCTGACAACGAATAGTTGAGTCATCTCCAAAGGCTTCAAGGTAACCTTCTCTTTCTCCTCATCATCTGAAAGCCTAGGTAAACTCAAGTGCTTTAACTGAGGGGAGCTAAAAAGCAGAAGAGATGAATCTCAGCCCATACACTTGTGTTCTCAGAAACAATGTTCAAGAGGCTCAAAGACCAGTGATGGTGCTCTTTAGAAGTTCCTTAGACTCCCTTTCCTGTTGTCAAAATCAATCACATTTCTTTTCAAAATATATGTAAATATTCAGGGAAATAAAACCTGTCTTCTTCTCTGAAGTGCGTGGACACATCAGTTGTCCTTTTTCGTCTTTATTTGCCTGTGCTTACCTGTCAGTGCCTGTATATTTATGCATGTGTAAGTGTATGTATATTAAACACCTTTGGCCAAACTTTTAAGGAGTCTAGTAAACAATTTATTTGCTTTTTATTAAAAAATCTGAAATCTGTATCTAATGCCTGTTACTAGAAATGATGCACATGAGTTTATTTTTGGTTTACAGTTCAGGTTGACAGGTCATTTCTAGTCTAAATATTTTCTACTGTTTTTTTTTTTTAATTGTAACTTTTCATATTACTCTGTCTTAAGCAATGGAATATATACTTCAATATTTCTTGTACTTGGTCTATTAAGATACACATGCTTTTTGCCCTTTCCTTTTCATTTTACGTGCTCGTACATTTTTATGATACTACTCTAAAGGATTATCTGTAAATCAGATCATGCTCAATTTTTATATTAGTATGTGCTAAATATTATACAGAAGCTGTTCAAGCCTATTTAAAACACCAGACTGGAATCTCTCTCTTGTGAGGTATCTTACTGGGCATTTCAAAGCTCTCTAATCTCCACTAGCCTGAATAAACAACCACTACCCACACAGAGCAGCTAAATCCAGGACTGGTTTGCTTACTGAGGCAGAAAAAAATTGTAATCTTTCTGCAAGTTGATGTTAGCAAAGTCAACAGAATATGATATATAAGTCAGTAATGTGTTGTCCAGAGGTTGAAGCGCCTTCTTATTATTCCTCTACTGCTAAACATATTTAAAAGAGAATAAAACATAAAACACATCTTCAATTACAGTAGCAGCCTGCATGCTCATCAATGTTCAGCTCAAATGATTTCCTCTAGCAAACAATACTTTAGTGGAAAGCAATGCCATTTCTTAAGCATTCAGAAGAATTATTCTAGGCTGAAAATACTCTGCAATGGTATTTCTTTAATGATCTGAGAGGCTAGTCTCTGTAACTTCTACTCATTTTACAAAGACAACCCAAAGCCAGCCCTTGAGAAATGGAAAACTATGACGTGTGCTGAAAGACACCAAATGAGGCTCCTGGAGTTCTACAATGTCTTATGGTCATATCCAGTATGAATGCAGATGTGCTGCCCATTCTGATTTAGGAATGGAACAATGACTGCTGGAACCTGCAGGGTATGCAAGCCAGTATGGGCAGAAGGCGAGCCAACAAGTTACACTGGTTTGTGTATCCCTTGGATATGGTGCATTGCTAATGCATCTTCAGTCTAGCAAATCCAAAAAAGCATTGTCACAGAAAAGTCACGTGAAATACCAAACTGGAGAAAAAGCGTGGGGCAAGGGTGTGCACCGAGTGCTGTTGCAGACCCTGCCAGTGCCTTACTGTGTCAAATTGGGCATGCTTCTTAAGCTCTTTGGGCTACATTCACACTGTCCACTGCGGCATGTAAAGTAATAGGAACAGCCCACCCAAGAGCACCTGAATGAGGCATCAATAACAGGCAATATGAAAGTGGTACCAAACTCTCTCTATTTTACTCTATCAATATATTGGGAATAAAAGGAAGACTAAGGAAAATATGCCCCTGCTGCTGAAGAGGACAAGCAGCTGTCTTACAAAGGGCATGGAAAAGGCTGAGATATTCAATGCCTTCTTTGCATTGCTCTTTACTGACAAGGTCTCATCTTTGCAAAGAATTGACCAGCAGGTAAGCTGAACATGAGCCAGAACTGCATCTTTCCTATCCATGTATAGGGGTCCAGCGGGCTTGGACTAGATAATCTCCAGGAGCCCCTTCCAACCTCAACTGTTCTATGATTCTGTGATTACTAAGAATTTATCTGTCAGGATGAGGGAAGTTATTATTACCCTCTAATCAGAACTTGCGAGACTGCCTCTGGCATACTGTGTCCAGTTTTGAACTTCATGCTACAAGAAATACACTGATATACAGGAGTGAGTCTAGCAAAGGGCCACCAAGATGTTTAGGGTGCTGGAGCACATAATGTATGAGGAGAGGCTGTGAGAGTTAGGTTTGTTCAGCCTGAAGATGAGAAGGCTAAAGGAGGATCTAATTATCGACCTCAGCTCCCCAATGGATGACAACAGAGAAGATGGAGCCAGACTCTTCTCAAAGGCACAGAGATAGGGTTAATGAACATAAGTTTTGGGGAGGGAAATTCTGATTAAATATAAGGAAAAAATCCTTACAGTGAGGGTGGTCAAACATTGGAATAGGTTGCCAGAGAGGCTGTGGTGTCTCCACCCTTGGAGACATTCAGAACTTGACTGTACAAGGCCCTGAGCAATGTGATCTAACATCACAGTTAGCCCTGTTTCGAGCAGGTTGGGGCGGATGACCTCCAGGATCTTTTTTTTTTCCTATGGTTCTATAACTATGTAATGAGCCAGCAGTTCTTAACAGCAGGTGGATTCTCAGTACTCTATTGAGTTGAAGTACCACGGGATATGTAATCTGAATATAGTCACTCGCACTTCTCTTTCTCCTCTCTTTCCTTGACCTCTCTTGTACATTGAATTACTGCAAGATATAAGGTATCCAACTCCCCAGGAAGGGACTGTTTTGTATTTAAAGAGTGTACATGGAGCTCTTGGTTATGCCCTCTAAGGATATTGCACAAATAATAACAAAAACTTTCAAGACTGCAAAGTGAATTTTTTTCCTAGAAATTCTAACCCTAAGCAACCGAAGGCAGGTAACAAGCCCAATTAGCATCAATATTATATCGTTACTTCTGCTCAGTGTCATCACCATCAGTTTCTCCCCCACCCCTCCCCAAAATTAAGAATAATTTGTGTTTAGTAGCCAGAGGCTATGGAAATACTGATTGGGCTAATAGCATTTCTGAATTGTTGCCCTGTTTTTTTTTCTTGCTCCAGGCTACTTTCCTAGTGAGATTCTAAAATGAAGCAGATGATGTGACATGGTACTCAAATCGGGACTGCCTTTTTAAATGGCTTACTCAATTCCCATTGATTTCATTTCTCATTTAATTGTAACTCTTCTTCTTCAGCTTCAGTGTAGCTCAAAACATTTTTTGCAACTAAATTTACTTAGATTGTATATCTTAGGGCTTTAATGTATTTTTGCTGAAGAACCTCTGCACTACTGAATATTGCAAGTGTTTGCAAAAGGTTTTGCCAAGCTCTTTTTGAACAGTGTAGCCAGTCTTTCATTTTTGGTAGGTGAGTTAGAATTTGTGTCAGGTATTAAAAGACAGCTAGGTCCAGTGCCACCTGAATGTAACTAAATTCTGCTTGTAATGCCACTTTGGGTATGGATACAATAGAGTGGTGTTTGTACAGCACTGGTCCAATAAGACCTAAACAGGCCCTCTGGAACATGTTCAGGTATCACTTGGGACCCAAAATGTTGGGGAACATGGTGATGAGACCCTGAACTGGCTCAGCTGGACCCTATCTGACCAGAACTGAGTTTGCTAGTATCAGGCAAATAGTGTTTGTGGCTCTGACCTGGCCCCATGCCTTTACGCTGCACTGTGGCAGAGCTCTCAAGGATCTGTGGATTCCTGTTCTCCAGCAGAGTACTGAAGCAGTAGTTGTTTTTCTGTTTGAACTACCTCAACTCTACATTACAGCAGGTGATGGAAACTGGTCTGCGTGTTGATGCTTGTTATCGTGCTCTGTTCACTCTTGAGCTGGATTGATATTACTGTGAGGTTCCCTGAGAGATTTCAGATGAACGAAAAGCAGACCCGAAATTTGCTACAGAAGAGTGGGCTAGATTCTCTTCGAACTCATTCAGCATGACTAAAACAGTTGGCTAAGTAACAAACTGCCTCGTACTTCTGAACTGCTTGTCTCTTTGTTGCTTCCATGCCCCGCAGAATAAAGCTCAGGCATGCAGGTTGGCCCACACCCACATGCAGAGTGGCCTTATAGACCATGTCTGGGGCAGTTTGAAAGAAGAACTGAAGTATAATTTTTTTTTGTCCAATTCAATTCACAAAATAATTAGACCTGGAAGACAGGACAAGAGCCAGGGCCATCCTCCCTGAGTCTGACTTGTCTTAACTGGCTAGCCGCAAAGGTTTTCAGCACCTCATCTGATGATGACCACTCATCACAAAAAAACCACTACCTGCTTAGCTCTAAATTAGCTCTCACTAAATAGTAGAGATATTATAAGCTGTCAGCTACTGATCAGACAAGGTATTACTCACAAGTACACCAGCAGAAATGGTCTTCAGCACTGGCTATGGGGTGTCATATGGGGTGGCATAGACTTTTTATTCTCTGGGCCATAAGCCTCTGCCTTGTTTCTCAGTTTCCTGTTCTGGCTTCCCATTAATTATCATCAGGAGGTCCAACTAAATTTCTAAACTTCAAAACCCGCCTGCTGAGAAACAGCATGCCCCTGCTAAGTGTTTTCTCCAACATTTATGTTCCACTGGAACACTGGAACAACACCAGGCTTGTGCTTACAGAAAACAAAACTTACAGAGGATAATGGACATTATCATGCCCTCTTCTTCACAAGATAAGAATACTCGCATTATTATAAAAGCTTTCAGAACAAAAGATAACAGTTAACTTATTTTCCCTCAGTAATTTGTTTACACATGCACAAGACACCCATTTGCCCCTTATCACATACATACTTACAAACACAAGTAAATAAATAGAAACAAGCTGTTTTATCTCTGGGCTTGAGAGGAAAAGAGAGATATAGTTATTGTTCTTCCTATTTCAAAAAACCAGAGGGACACTCAAAGTCTATGAATATAAGAATAATTTAGTACCAAGACAGATGAAAAAGAAAGAGAGAATGAAAGAAAGGTAATATATATTTTATATATTTCAGCTGAAGTTTCAAATCCAAAAATGTGTTTGCATGTATGCCAGAAATAAAAACCTTCTTTTGACTGATAAACTGAGCAAACTTAATGTTAAACAGGATATTTCCTTGAAAGAAAAGCATAGACACCACAATATCACTCTGAGGAGAACCAGGCTCTAATGACACTAAGTCAAATGTGTAATTTGTTGATGAACAAGTTCATTTGGCAGATCCTTTTTTTTTCTTATACTGTGCTTTTCTGCCCATGAGTAGGCATTTCTTATTCTTTCTTGAACACCAAAACTTAGATATGTGAAAGGCTGACCAAGATGTCCATACAAGTACTTCCATAGTTTCTTTCAACAGGGATGGGTGCTTGGGGAAACGAGTTATAAAGCAATTCAGCCTCTCTGCTGCCACGTGACATAGAGGGTGCCAAAATTAAAGGTTCATCTTCCTCCCTTTCCCCTCCAAAAGCTGCTACCAGTTAGGGCTCTTTAAGACTTAGCAGCAATAAAACTGCTTGTACTCAAGGCGGAGCAGACCCCGGGCTGGCACTGCAAAGGTCCCTTTCACTGCTGTTCCTTTCTTCTGAGCCATTCTAACTCTCTCCATCTAGGTATTCCCATCATCCCCCTCTGCCCTCTGTTAAAAGAAGAAAGCCATATTGTTCCTTTTAAAGGAATCTTCAGATGACAAAGGTTCATTCATTCAACTGCCTTTGTGAGGCATCTCAATTCTGAAGAGATCCAGGTCAATACGTACCCAGCACTACTCCAGTCTCTACAGGCCAGACATGCAGCCCACCTGTGTGCACACATGTTTGAGGAAGAGGGGCCAGAGGCTATACAGTGTTGTATAATTAGGCTGCAATTTCTTACTCCTGATAAGGAAATGTAGCTGGTACTGAGATAATTCAATAATCCTCCTGTTTTTGGTGGAAACAATTTGAGAATATGAAAAAAAATAGGAGGAGTTGATCAGGGATCTTTGTATCTTTGCCCCTCAACCTCTTTATCTTCTTTCAGTAACTTGAGGATGCATTTGCCTGCACTTGTTTTGTCTACGCCTGAGTGTTTTCAGTTTCATGCCTGGTTGCCTGCCTACCTGAGCACTGCTGAGAGCATGTTTTTCTCTGTGAAAGGAATGCATATGTTTGCCTGCCTGCTTGAATCAGGAACTGTTTCTATGGGGAAAAAAGAACAATTGCTGTTGAATTACAGGCAGGCACTTCTTTCTGAAAATTGTTCTTCTTGTAGACGACAGCTGAGGTTCACTGAGGTGAATACAAGGATGTGTAACATGTTTTTCCCTGCCCTAGCCTGTCCATTTTTGTATTTGAGGAGGGAGTGCAATTTCTTCCATAGAGAGAAGGGATTGTCCTGCCACTGTTTAGAGTTATAAGGAAGACATGAAGTTGTGAAGAGAGCTATGGAAGATCCTTCCATAATCTCATCTGAAAATTATTCTTTTTTAACTCTGCTAGAAAAGATGGATTCACTAAGAGCAGTGAGGTTACAGCTGCTTTCCAGGGCTGCAACACTCCATGGCAGACTTTTAGCCTCAAAGACCTTGAATGTGGTCAGTAGCAAGGATATTTTAAAGACTTTTGTTTTAATTTGAATTAAAATGGGTTTGTGATCCTTCCATAGGAGCTGCAGAAAGTGCAGCTGTGTATTCCTTCTAGCTTTGCATCATGTTTTTGCCATGTGAGGGGATAAGAAATCTAAAGTTTCAGCAGTGCTTCCTAAAAGCAGATACTGAACAATATTTTATTTTTCATCTGCAAAACACTGTCAAGAAATTGGAAAACAACAGGGAGAAACAACATAACCTACCATACTGAAGGAAGCTTAAATCATGGCTGAAACTAAAGCCTTCTCAATCATACACTTACTTAGAATGCTTTACTCTGGAAAAAGGAAATAGACAAATCCATGGACTTAAAAGTGATATCACTATATATATAAAAAAATGCACTGCATAACCTTCCTTGTAATTTTTATAAAGACAAACTTCAATACAAAATAACACAAAACATAGGGTTGGCCTCATGAAGGTCTGAAAATGTTCTGTGATTAGTGTTGCATGGTCCAGGAAGGCAGATGGAACTGAAAGTTCTCAGCCTTTTTATTAGAATTTCACCTGGAGGAAGTATTCTTGCTCTTTTTTATTATTTTCTTTTTTTTTTCCTGGTACAATCTTTTCTTTCCCTGCTCAATGAAAACTCTGATCAATTCATTTCCAGGTTTATGCCCTATAACTAAACTTTTATCTGATAAGAGCCGGCCATTTCTCCTCTTTGTTATCTCCTCTTTCTTCCTAATGTACCACTGATCTCAATACATGCTCCCTGAACTACTTCTCTGTCTGTTTCTTCCACGCTGCTCAGTGTCACTGTGGAATCAAAGGCATGAACCAGAGATTAACACTGTGCACTGGCCTTTTCAAAGCGCTCTTGGTTAGGTGCTTGTTTTAGGAAATCAGATGTAGAACACCAACTTTGGAGGAGCCTTATGAGCAGGAGGTGGTAGGGCAAACCCTGGTGCTAACAGGAAACCTGAGCTGCCACCTTGTGGGATTCTCCAGTTGTTTTTTATCTAGCCTTATTTGTGCATCTGTCCAAATTACTCTGTTAACTCATTCAAAACTGTAAAATGTCTGAAATTTCTCAAAAGTAAATCATAGACTGTTCTCTCAAATGAGCTCCTCAGACATTTATAAGCTTAAAACACCTATCCAAACATTTTTCAGGTGTTAAAAGCAAGGGCTGTTATCACAGACCTTAGCTTTTCAGTGCTGAGAGAACATATGTACTACACCTGGCCACGTTTGGTAATGTTTCCTGAAGAATAAATGTTTACCCATTCAGTGTTCAACCGCAGCTGATGTGATGCCGTTTGTTAACACCATGCCACTTTCTGATGGCTAGTGCAAGTCAGACCAAGTCCTTTCCATTTCTACATATTGATCCAATGTCTGCTTTCTAAATTAATTTCTGATCTTCCCCGCCATTTTTATTTCCCATTTACCCATATTTTTCATACTTTTTTCAGATATTTTGTTATTACTATGTTTAGTCCTTGACAAGCATATTCCAAAGTCCAATATCCGGGATTAGAATTAAATTTCCTTTTTAGTATGTGATGAAGTTAGTCAGAATATGTAGAAGTAATTTTATTAGCCATTACAGGGACTTTTCCTGTTTTCAGAGCTATTTCTTAAACTGTTATAACACGATCATTTAGGAAGGAAGTGAAGCATTTCTTTGTCTATGAACATTTGCCTTGAACAAATGATAGCTGGGACATAAACTCCAGATAAGCATATTTTTCAGATGGTCTTTAAAACAATCCAGTAAATTCTAGGCTCTTCTCTGTCACCAGGTAGGGAATGTGTACCTTTGGACCAAATACTGTTACCAACTGTTTGTGATCTGTGTTGTGAGTTGAAAATAACTTTTCCTGGTGATATTTAATAATCCCTAGTCTGAAGTAATTTTTTAGCAATTTCTCCCACTCTTTGGTAAAATTGCAGAAGGAGATGTAACATATTTTCAATCCCAGATGTATAGGTTTCTGAAGTTACAGGCAGTTCCTATAAGAGAAGTATTATACACTATTGTTTTGGATAAAGTGTCATTAAAATGTAACTGGAACTACTCAGCTTCTATTTTGCTTTCTCAAAAAACGTTATTTTCTTCTGTCCATGCCTATTTCACATTTTTCTTTGACAGAACAGATTCAAGCTAATTAATGTGATATATTAATCACATTATATAATATATATAATGTGATATATATTAATGTGATATATAAGTCAATCCACAGTGCACAGTTTTGTGCCAGTCTAACAACCTCTTCCCTCCATCCCTCCATCTGACAACTAGCTGCTCACAAAGCCACAAAACTCAAACCCAGATAACTCTTAAAGGACCTATCCATATTCTGTTTAATCCAGATTTTATTTTTTCTAAGATACTTAGGCTTAATTTTCAGCCAATATGCTATGTTACCTGACTTTTGGCGGAAGGGGGAAGGAAAAAAATCCTACAAAAATGAGCACACTTATCTTTGTTAACTTTAGAATCACATCTTCGCAATTTCTTTCAAGCCTCCTCTAGGTTTTGTAAATGTTCCTCTGAAATCTTCCCAGTTATTAGCATGTCATACAGATAACAGACAACACCATTTATCCCCTGCCTTACTTAGCCCATTGTTCTTTGAAACACAGCAGGTGCTTTTTCTGTTCATACCTAAATAACCCCTTATGTGTGTTTGCCATCAGAATTTTTTTTTTATGCTAGCTGCAAAGCCACCTGCTGGTACGCTTGGGACAAGTCTTGTTTGGTAAACTCCTCTCCCGTCAGCACATTGCAAATAACTCTTCTGCTCTAGAAATCAGGTTTTGATCCAGTTCTGGCCAATGAGTGCTGGTGATTTTGCTTTTCTGACAAACTTACTCTACTGCCACCCTCTGAAATGCAGTTGGTGCAGCCCCCTCACTGACATCCAAGGAGGAAAATGGACTCTGGTCTTTAGTTCACCAAGCTGCTTTTCCACAAGGTTTTGCAGGCCTTATGGCGCAGGTCTTCCCGAGAAATGCAGAAATGCTTTTGTCTTTTACAGCAAGCAGTGCAGTTATGCCTGTTACTAAACCAAGTCTGCTTAGTACACAACTTTAGTTTGAATTTTCCTACCCTGTTACACAGCTGATTAACTACTCTCCACTATAATTGAAACTTAGAGAAATGATTTCTGCCCACGACTTTCAGTTATGATTGACTTTAATGTTAACCAAGTATATTTGCAAATTATAGTGACAGGAAGACTGCCTGTTAATCATTACTTGTCCTTACAGTACCATGATATGGAGTGTGCTATATATGTTCATTTTCTACTGTGTACAGCCAGTGCTAAGTTATCCACAGACAGTTTATTCAGTTGACAGATTGATTGTGCCACAGATGTAGAGACTCTGGGGGAGGCCAGCTCAGTTCTGGCAGGATTATTCATGCAAGTTCAGCGCTGGGCAGCAATTGCTACATTAGTCTTACAGGGTGCACGGTGATCCTGACAGGGGGAATAGAGGGGACCAGAGTGCAGAGACACCCCTGCGGCTCTGACAGACCCAGTCTGCCCCAGCATGGCCAGGACAACCAGTAAGCTCAGCCAGGCACAGTATGCCTCCTGCAGATCTGCTTGGATGTTACTCAGTGCTCGGGGTTATGGACCTCATATCAGGCTGGATAAAGTCGCGTGAACAACCAGACCAGCTTGAGTCCGATCCGTGGTGAAAGCTCACAAGCCCTCAGAGATCTTTGGTGCTCAGTGCAGAGGAGCTCCAGTAGTCACACAAAAATCAGCTCAGGACTGACAGGAGATGCTAGCTCCAATTTGGCATCAGTCACACCACCTTTCACATCAGAGCTCCCTTAATGGGGTACTTCTATTTACACGTATTTCCCAGGTTTCTCTAACATCCGTTGTGTTTCAGCCCCTATATTAACCCATCCTTCTGGCACTGCAGATTCCTAAATGAGGAATGCTCCTGCCTTAGGCTGTAATTCGCCAAGCGCTTTGGTGGTGGCCCAGTGAGCTGGCTCAGAGAATGGACCGAGTTAGTTTAAACCAGATTACCAACCAGTCTGTTCATGATTGCCCAAACACTTGTGCAATAATGGAGACAGTGATGTGGAAATGGAAAAGAAGGGCTGGAGCTGGGGCGAGAGGAGGAGTGCCGTTTTTGTGTGTAGCACTCTTTTGTGTGAATTTAAAATGCTTGCAAAATTATGATGTTACTTCTAGGCATCAAACTGCTTTTTGAGAGTCATTTGAAAAAAGTTGTTAAAATAACCAGTAGCAGGAAACATTTTTAGGCTTGCCAAATTCCATGATGAAACATATTGTTCTGTTAAAAAAAAAAAAAAAGTGTGATTAGCTTTTAACTGTTTCCTTAGAAGATCTGTTGTGTGTGATACTCCATCTCACTAAGTTCCAGTGTAAAATGGAAGTGTTTAAGTACTATTTATGTTTTTTGTTTCTTCTGGAAAGGCTAGGAAAATAACTGTTGTTTAGTGGAACCTTCCATATTATTTGTGCAAAAGTCCTGTCAAAACCTGAATCTATCGTCCAAAGCTTTTCTCATTTGCATTATATTGGAGACAATCTATTTTACCTTATTCAGACTGTTTTTTTTTTCTCTTTCATTTCTTCAAAAATCCACCCCTTTGCCAGTTTTCTGTGTTGTATTTTTGCCATACACAGAGAAATTAAAAAATAAATAATTTGGTTGTTTTTCATAAAAGCAGGTTTGGAATATGATTTTATTTCCTTAGGATTAGTAACTGCTAACATCCAAAAACAAAGGGCAACTAACAGAGAGAGACAATTTATCCTCCCTTGCTGTGGGAAGTATAAATCATAACTGAAATTAAAGACTAGATCTTGATCACACACTTTTTACAACCTTGCTCTACAAGGGGAGAACAAATCTTTGTCATTTAAAGCAGAGATTTTCACAATAAAAAGGTTTGCTCTTTGCTTGGTGACAAGCTGAAATTGTTAGTATCTGCTGGAAGTGCCTCTCTGTGCCTTTACGTTCTTTGATCCAGTGAAATCACTTAAAGAGAATTTTATGAATGTACTCACTATACCACAATTTTCATATGAAGATTTTAAATACTGCTGTTATCAAAATCCCATTCTAAATTTAGGAAAAAATGTCGAAGGAAGGTTGGAAAATGTGGGAATTATGAGTTTGACCTAGGTCTCATGTACAGTGGTAAAAAGCAAGAAGTATTTCTATTTCTCTAATCTAAAACTGGGAAGATGCCAGCAGTGAAGAAGGGAATGTAACTGCCTTTCTTATGTTTCTTTTTCTCTGGGCTACATTATATACTCCCAAGCAAGAACAAAGCTATGAGCTTATTAATGATGAATCTGAGTCGGTACTTGCTTATGCCACTGTAAAAGAGGTATGATTCCAGTGGTGTTGCGTAGCTCTAAATCCACAGCAAAATCATATTCAAGCCTCAGTTTATCATTTGAAATACTGCTCAGTTTCGTCCAGAGATTTCATGCCTATTTTCAGCACAATAATTAAAGAATGCCAAAGGTTGCTGATGCCTCTTGCAAACTGACTGAGACAGCTGGGACTTGGAAATGAGAAACTGGATGAACTGAATGGCAATGAAGGGACAGAAAAATAAAGCAGACAAGCAACGAAGGCTAAGCAGAAAAGAATTCCAATAAACTAGTAAGAGATGGAGTGAGTTTCATCAAAATATATATATATATGCATGTGGAATAGAAGGACAGTAGGAGTTGTGGGCTGGTGCCATTTTACAAAATGTTTTCTGAACTTATGGGGAGAGGATGTTTCTGAAGAAATATAGTATCGTTGCTTGTATTGTCGTACAGTCTCCTTTGGATAGATCAAAGCAATCTGCTCTTTGTCTTTGATTTCTTAGCTAAAATCTTGTCTTGGGGCAAAACCACTTGTTAAGGACTGGGGTCAATGTTGCAGCTGAAGAGTCAGACAGGTGTTCTTCTCTTTGCCATTTGTGACCTGCTTCTGTTCAGGATGAATAAAACAATTAGGGGAGAAAATATCTAGCTGCATATCACTGATTTCTCTTTCTAGAGAAAAAAGTACCTGGAAAAGTATCTGAAACTACAACTGGCTGCCTAAAGTATGGCAACAGATAGATGTTGATTGTCATTAGATAGAATGTGTGCAGGATAAAAAGGAGGAATGTATAAATTTGCCTGGCTATAATCACAGGACCAATATCTTCAACTGAAAACTCACCCACAACTTAGGGTCTTTGTAGACTTCTCAAATCTAATCACAAATACTCTCCCACTGATGAACCTCTAAGGTATTTAGATGTTTTCAAAAGACAATTAGATGATGGAATCATCACAGAAATCATTACAGAAAAAAATCCAAATATTATGTCTGCCAGAAAAGTCAGGATAGTTACATGCTATGTGTAAATGAACTGTATTTATTTCAACATGACTGTAAATGTCAGTTGTGCTCCAGGTAAGGTCAGATTCTGTTAACTGTTTCAAAGCTAATATGCAGGAATTATAATTAAGTTTAAATATAGTGCACACTGATAGCATACTTGTGTGCTCCCCAGATAAAGATTATTTTCAGTAAATGGAACTGAGGAGACACTCAGTCTCCATTCATGAAAGTCATCTATTGCACTGATGGTTCAACAAAAATGTCTCACAAATTAATGATTATGCTCTCACTACAAGGTATAGGTGGAACTTGTTTAATGTATATGGACTTCTGATTTTTTCATGCACCCCAAAATAAGACTTACTGAGAATACTTCTGAAAGATGCAGTAAATTGACTTTTTTTTTCTCTATAACATGCAAGTTACGTTAAAGACAATGGGGTTCATTTCATATTATATTTTCTTTCTAAACTTATACGTTTAGTAGAGCTGGCCAACATTTTGATTATAGGCATCTTAAGTCCATTTTAGACAACCTGCTCCATGCAGAATGAGATACAATTTAAACGTATTACAACATCAGCTCCCTGCCTGCTCATCACCACTTACACCTGCACAAGACTGATGTCATTAGGAGCAGAGATGGAACAAAATGAATCTTGATTTTCTACTGCATCCAGGCAGGCTTTTGTCATTTGAAATTCAGGAGTAATAAATGGTTTCACACTAATTGTTTCTAGACATTTTTCTTTTTTTACAGAGGATTCAAGTTGTGACAGTTCTAAACTGCCAGAATCTTTTTTAGAATTCCTTCATTATAAGATTTCAGCATCTGTGAACCTGGTGGTTCACTATATTTTCAGACATTCAGAAACAAAGAGAGGAAATGGCTGTATGTGAAATATAAAATGGCCTGGCTACCATGGCAAATATACATGCATCAGCATCCCCAGGAAAAAAGTCATCTATTGATCAGGGTACACGTTATTTTTATTTCTTAACTTATCTGTAATACTTTGGAATGTGTCTTCCTTCTATAAAAGTTAAAGAAATGCTCCTAACACTTAAAGGATTATAAAGTAAGCCCCTTTTTCTGGGGAAAATACTTTTTAAAAAATAACTGCTTTGCAAGATATGGACTATGTGTTCCAGTATCTCTTCAGCGAAAAGGGGAAAATATTCCGTATGAAATCTGCAGAAAACTGGGGAGTTCATTTAATTGTGCAGTAACACTATAAATTATGAAAAAAAGTACTGTGGTCTGTAAAAACACAGTACAATTAAATGCTAAAAAGAAAGCTCTTAGATAAATAAAGGAGCTATTATTAGAAGTGTGGCACAGAAAAGGTCAATTGATTCCTATTTACTTGATAAAATTAAAAGCCAATGCATCTGATTCATGCTGGCATAGTTCCACACTTTCCATGTAGTTGATGGTGGCATAATAAAGATCAGGAAGTATTACTTACTACACACCATGTTTCTTAAAATGCATCAACAGTACCAAAAATGCTGAACCACAACAAATCACAGATTTTTGAAAAGATCTCTTTCTCGACTAAATAAAAAGGAACTGAAAGCTCTCCCTGAGACAGTGAATTGAAGGGTGTTACAGACCTCTTAGGACGCACATCTAATTCTTGCTATGAATTGCACCATGAATTAAAATAGTACCAATTATAAGAACAATGTAGAGAAAAAGGACATCTGGAAAAAGACAGGAGTCCATCACCATTTCATGTACTGTGTGTTGTTCAGAACAGTACTGCAGAAGCACTTTCTTTGAGAGCCTTGACTCACCTTTTCAGAAACAATCCTTGCTTTCTCCTTAATGAGTGCGTATGCAAAGGAAGAAGCACTCTCAGGAGCAGTCAGTCTGTTGCTTAGCTAGCATGATGAATTGTTCTCTCCTCAGACTCAAGCAATTCTCTAATTTGTTAAAGTTAACATGGATTGCAGAGGTAAAAATGGGAGCTGAACATGGCTCCTCTGAAAGTGCTTTTCTTATGGCTCTCTTCTCCTTAATTGCTCACCCTGTGTATTTCATTAGTTTAGAAGCACACTTTGTTTTTCATGCAGCTTAGTTTTCAGACTTAAGACACTCTAAAACTGGAAAGAATTTGTGTTATTGAACTCCAAGAGGTGCATCAAGCCACTTCCTATAGATCCCATTATGATCCTGAATATTTTGGTAATGAGGAGAGCCTGGCTTATTGCCCTTGAGTTACTCTTTTGGTTTATTTCCTTTTTAAGTGAATTTATAAATTCCAAAAGGATCTCAGAATGACAGCCTTGCTGTCCATTGTTGTTTACAGAACAGGTACAGAATATGCACTTCTTTGCTGCAGCCTTATGTTGAGATGTCTTAACCAAAGTTGGGGTGAAAGTGGGATACTAACTGAAAACACATGTATAATCTACATAATATTTTTAAACAATGTATAATTGGGAACAAACTGGTATTTATTAATACCTGCTGCCAATGTCATAAGGAGACCATTACCTGTAACCAATACTGAACTGAAAGTATCCAATAATTTCATTTATTCCACCAAACAACAGTTACATGACACTGATATTTTAAAAATATTAATATTGAATTTATTAAAAACTTTAAGAATTAAAATAAATATTTGAGATACTTTTATGTTTGGGATAATTAAAGTGATGTTGCCTACATTCAGGTTCTACATCACTGCTAAAACCCACAAGCTGTATGGTGCTCATGCTGGAATGTTATTTCATTTAGTCTTTCAAAGCCCATTTATCTTGCTATCTATTTCTTAAAACCTATTCAGTTTGCAGATAAATTATAGCAACATTTTTTCTTCATTCTCATCAGTTATCTAAAAGGAATAGGTTAGGACATCTTTAAGACCTGTTTGCCTTTTTTAGATTTTCTTGTAGTGCCTCAAACTTTACACCTGTATGTGTGGGTTTTTTTTCCTTTCTTTAGGGGGCAGGATGAGGGGTGGGCAGGGTGAAGTGTTGCCAGTGCAGTGTTAGCCTCTAGCAGCTGCTTAGTGACCCACAACAAAAGAAAGGAGGTATCCTAAAAATTGTTACATTCCTTTATGTCCTTTTCAATTTGCTGAGACAAGAATGATGGTCACATGCAGCACAGCCCCATCCTAAGGTTCTTTGTAAATGGTATGGTCTTCTGTTACTGGGACAGCTTTATCTACTGCCTCTGCTTATAGTGCTTCCCTGATGAAAAACATCATTTCTTCGTTTCCTTTCAGAGAAACCAGCCTGAGTAGATACTATCCCCCCCAAATCCACCCTGTTAAGACTTTTTATCTTCTCCCTCCGTATTATAGTCCTTTTCATCAGAGAAGAAAATGTCCCTGGTAGGCTGGAGGAACACTGTCCTGGAACTGCACTTGTTTCAGAAGCAGTTACATGGAAGCTCTGAAAACACAACTTCTGGCATATTTGGTAGGCCAGTTTTTGTAGGGCATGGGGCCTTTACTAGTAGATCTAAGATAAAGGAAGATGTTAAATGATGAAAGGAAGTCAGCAGATGCTTCAAATGATACTAGTGTTACAGTTTTGTTCTAGTATGAGAATATGCCAAATCTAAGAAGGTTCTTTACTGCTCACTTATTTGCTTCTGGCTTTAAATACATAAGCTGATATGAAACTTGAACATTTCAGCTTAATTTATTGTCCTGCTACCGCTTAAGTTACTGGAAATTAAACTATACATTATTACGCATAGTGAAACAGTTAAAGCTAAGCATGATTGCCTTTGCTAAACTGGGATTACAGGGATTGATTTTCTTCTTTGTTGTAATAAATTTGGAAATTTAGTCAGGAAGGTAACCTTGGTGCCGTCAGGCCTTGCAGGCCCCCCGGCCCCCCCTGTCCCTGCCCCCTCCAGGCCTGCCCCTGCCCAGCCCCAGCCCCTTCTCGGCCCAGCCCGGGGCCATCAGTCGATGCCCCACGATGCTGCAGCGGTGCTGGCTCCAGCCCTGCCATGGCCCGGCCCCTGCCGGACATGGGCCCCCCCAGGACATTCATCCTGACCCTGGGCCCAGCCCTGCCCTGCCCGCCGGCAGCCTCCGACACCTGCACCAGGGAGCTGCTGGCCACCACGGTGCCCTGACGGATGCAGATTCAGAATCAGGCCAACATCACATAGACACAATGAACGTTTATCTGCTACTTAAGTTCAGCAGATGAAGTACTGAAAAAGTGGGAAATAAGCAAAATAATGAACCTGAAACTTTTGCAATCATGCAATGTGAAATTCTAGTCTTGCTCACCTTTTGCTGTTATATTTTGCAATGACTCTACAACCTCACAAGAATAGGTTTAGAGGTATGTCTGTACATCATCTGTAAAGAATGGGTAGTAAAAGTTAAAGATCCTCTGTTGAACAGATGTTTTGAAACCTTGAGCTGCTATAAAATATTTCTACAAGAAGCTGATCATGCTTTACAGAGAAGTAAGAGAGAAATGACTGTACATGGAAAATAAAATGAAATGATGTGGTACTCATACCATCATATGTTTCTGAAAGCACTATAATTTTAAAGGTGATGAAATTGGCACTATATTTTCATTGATTTGCTGGATCTATTAAGGTTCTAATGGCATGTAGAAAATAACTTTTCTCAAAGATTACTAAATGCTTATCGGTCATTACCGAAGTTACTTTATATCTGTTCCATGGACCACTAGACAATGAGAAGATCAAAATCATTAGAAGCATTTTGATTATGAATTACTAAGAACTACCTCAATTTTCAGAATAGTGAATTCTGTATCTTAGCTACTTGCCCACTGAAACCAAAGGATGCAGTTTGAAAAAGACTGAAAATAATTCTGAAAGATAATTAATTTTGTTATTTATGCTTCTTCTCAACACAATTATTAATAATACTATTATTAATGATTTTTTCCACTTCTATATCTAAAAAATACATTCACTTGATTAAAAAATAGTCCTATGTATTGTATGAATTCTGGGAAAAACTGCTATGTGCAAAATACATTTCAAGTGTTTTAAATCCTTGCCCTGTTTTTAATGATGAAAAACTGCAGTGTTACACACTGTGGCAAAGACAAAGAATGAAGGATAATTACAGAATATGTTACTACCATTCATGTGTGAAATCCTCTAGGCTTGAAAATGCGTGCTCTTAGATAGTAAAAGAGACACCAGTTAAATGGATAACCTTGATGCCCAGAAAATAAATTCTGAACACGTCTAGTTCTTCACCAGGTATTCATTTGAGAATGCCCCTGTGTACTGCACTGTTTTTTATTCTGTTTGGGTTTTTGCTTTTTCAGCACAAGGATATTCTTTTAAGAAGAAATACCCTAAAGGTCAAATTATTGCTGAAAATTAATTCTTGGTTAATATATTTTAAAGTAAGTGTATTTTGGGGGCAATTTTTATTATACAAATCCTGAATTCTTTGCTAAACTGCATATTTTACTTTGTCAAGGAAGCATGCTTCTTCATTCACTTGACTAACAATTATTTTTGAAGACTTAAATGAATTAAAATACATATGTGTAAAATTTATGCAGCTGTGATATTTCACTTGAAATTGCATGTTATCCTCACAGTTCATTACACATTCAACAAAGAGATAACTTGTGAAAGAATATTCACTTAATATATACAAATCTTTTAAGTTAAGACAGACCCACTGTTAACCAGCAAAAGAAAACCAAAGGAACCGCAACATATTCAAAGAAATAAATTGATTTTAAGGTAAGTATAGTATTTGCATGGGAAGCTGCTGGAAATCAAGACATTTGTCAGCTGTTCCTGTGAAAACATATTGTGAGTAAAAAGCATTTTGAAAATTAAAAATGGGGATCAAGAATGTCAAGCAAAACCAAAATTATGACATTTTCATAGAGCTGATTTACAAAGAAGGAAAGATTGTCCATGGCATAGACCCCAGCAGGGTACACCATAATTTTCTTTTCTAATTTGCCTCATGTTTAAGTTTCTTTTGCTTATCTTTGATTACCCCTAGTTATTAGATCAGTCACTGCTTCCTGGTTTTTCAGTGCTGGCACCAGCCTTGATGGTAAGTTATTCTCACAACAGCCTTTTATACTCCTCTAAACTCTACCATGAGTGTACCTCAAGGCTGTCACCTAACTGTCTCTCAGCACCGTCTGTTTCTGCTGTTCCATCATCGATGGATGGTTAGATGAGAGACACAGACGGAAGAGTAGGCAGAAACAATCCACGTAGTATTTGGAGGTTTTATCAAATATTTATAAAATTCAAATGAAATATATTTCCTTCACTCCACAGAGAGGAGCACAGAGATAACATGAGATCTTACTCCTTGCATGACATAGCAAAGGTTCAGACAACTGCATGACAATGTGGCACATGTAGTGCCACTGAAGTCACTAAGAATACCCAGGAGTTAATATGAGTAAGTTTTTGAGGGAGCAAGACACTGGATGCTCAGAGAGAGAAGTAGTATTAGCCCCATCCTGGGGAGACTCAGAAGCTGAAGGATTCAGAGCAGGAACTTGGGTGCTTGAGGTCAGTCCTTGGAAGGAGTCTCTTTCTCCATCTACTGCAGAGGGAGCCTAAGGAGACCAGACTTTGTAAAAAAACACATCCAGGCTCAGCATGTCATTCTTCCGCCAACTGCCTGGATGTTCTGGAGCAAGTCACTGAATTATAAATCCCTGCTTAGTCCACTTTGACCTTTTTCTCACTTCAGTATAATTAGAACAGTGCAATGGGGCCTTTGCAAATTCTGGGGTTATATTACTCTTACTAAGTCTCTGACAACAGAATGTTTTTAAACTACAGAGCAGCATGCAATTATAGCTTATTCCATCTGCCTTCATCTTGGCTTTGGAATATTTTTAGAGAAATAAATCTTTTAAAGATCCTGTATGAAACAATCTGTTAGTCAATTAATATAAATAGGAACGGAAATGATATTACTGTAGTATTTTTAGAATAGTAAAAGCATTCCATAAAAACTCTGAATTCCCTGGGTTTTTAACTAATTTTATTTCAGCTTTATTGGCAACAAAGTTGCATGCATATGCAACACCTTTTCCTCATGCCCTAAAGGAACAAAAGCTGTTAAAAACATTATGAAGAAAGCTTTATGACTTAAATCTGTTGTGCTTCTCCTAGTGTTACACTGGCAAATAACTCTATAATAATAAAATTAGTTAATGAGGAGTTTCATCAATTTAGAGTAGCAAAAAGTGCTTTGATATTTCGTGTAAAGCAGAGTTCTACATTGTTGCAGCAAACAAAGCAAAAATTTCAAAGTATATATTTGACCAAGTGTGTTTAAAAATATTGAGAAGAGCGCCGCTTGTGTATCAGATATGAAGTAACTACAGTCTGCATCTACCTACCAGTTGCTTGGAGAATGAGTTATAAATAAAAATACTGGCATACTCATATTTTAAAGGAGAGGGATAAACAATGACTAGAGGTATGTCATTTAAATGTAGATGCTATATTCAGGGAAGAAAAAAGGGAAGAAGTTCAGTGCAGTTGATTAGGAATCCATGGAATTTGGGAAGAGATTCCAGTCAACACCGAGGGTGAGATGAAATCTTGGATTCACTCATGTCAGTAGGGACTTTTACTTTTGGTTTCAGTGGAGTCAAGCTCTCAATCCTAAATACCAGTTTTGAGGGTCATCACTTTGTACTTCAATCTGAAAGCCGATTCTATGTGAAAATGGGCATGCTGCATTCCCTAAGCTACCCCATATAGTGGAATATCAGAAACCTCCTCTTGTACTTCTTATATATGAAAAGAAGGCACTTTTATATTTAAAATGTTTAGAGATGTATTTAGATTTTAAATCAAAGTACTTAAGATAAGAACTATCTCTTTTTTTAATGGGAAGAGAAACATCTTCCACATCCTCTTGATTCCTACCTCCTAAGCAGCACTCAGAACAGCAGTTTCTTTTGTCAGAGGAGAACTTAGACTGATTTTTAACAAGGACAGAGATTAGGCAATGCTGTGATTTGACCTCCATCCTAGGACTAGGGCTGGCCTGAAGCCAGGGGAGCATACAGCTTTCCACAAGGGGTGCTAAAAGTGAAATATATAGCCTCTTCCATTGGGGAAGTCCCAGGCAATTACCTAGGTATTGTCTTTGAGGTTGTACATCTTCAAAGCATTCTTCATCCCTCGCCTTATAACAGAGAAGAGTCTCATATTGTCCAGCTCTTTGTGACTAGTACAACAAAAGAAAGGAGAATCAAACTGGATGAACCAGGAGTCCTTTCTTGCCCTCCCCAGTAGGATCCTCTGTGTTCAGACTGGCTCATGATGTGCACAACACTGAGCAGACACCAAAAACATTAAATTGTATTTTCATTTTGTTCTTTAGAAATGAACCATTTGCTATTGTCTGATGTGCTCCTTACTGGGAGATGGAGCCAGTTACTTCATTGGATTACTTTCACAGTTTATGAAACTGAGAGAATAATATTATTTTGTACAGAGCCCATTGTGGCAGCCACATAGCAGAAACTTTCCAGTTCTCCTTGGAGAGATAATTATGTTGGTTTTGTTACCAATATTATAATTTGCTTTACAGATACAATATGGCAGTGCCTGTAGTTCTGACTTCTTAAACCACTTCGTGGGAACCAAAGTGGTCCAGTTTAACTTCCTAGATTTATATGCAACTCAACAATGTTAGCCTAGCATATGTCACTTTTTAGGGGTGAATTTCCCGTTGCTCCTGCAGTTAAAGCCTCAGAAGAGTTTTCTCCTTACAGCTGGACACCTCGAGATAAATAGAACTGAACTGAGGAGAGTTGTATTACTTATTCCCAGGAAACAGAATGACCATTTTGGAAGTTCCCTTCTGAAGGGAGATCTCTGTGCACTGTAGTTCTGCAGGACTACGCCTGATTCCATTTGTTTTTGTCATGCCTTCAGTTCACTGTGCAGTGCTAGAAGTGCATTTCTTTTGGAAATTGTGAATATGTAAGGTTATGTGAGGCCGCAGTAGAATACAAGCATTTGAGTTTCCTGTAACAGAGCTACATTAGACCCTGGGAGGAGTCTAGTAATGGCAGAAAAGGGATCCTGTGGCCTAACTGCCCTTCAGTCTTGATGTTAAAACAGTCTTGGAAAGCAAATTGTCTGTCAGATTGATTGTTGTCAGTAAGTCATTATCTACCTATGTCAACTTTTTTGAAAGGGTAGGGCAGGCCTGTAATCTGACTACATGAGAAAACTCAAAAGAGCTCTAACATATTTTCAGAAACGAAATTAATTTTTTGACATGGGTTAAAAAATAGAAGGGTTGGAACAAGAAGACAGAGAGACATGGACAGGAAGAGGAAGGGAAGAAGAGAAGAAGGGAAAAATGAGGGAAAGTTTGGGTAAACAGATAACATTAAGGATTAGGAAAATAGGAGGAATGGAAAACAAGAGGGATAATCTGAGAGAATAAATGAGAGAATCTGTCTGCTTCACATCCTCTTCTCTTTTTCAGGCTGCAGTACCCCATCACCCTGAGGATGCATCAGGCCAGTTCCTTTCTTTGATAAGGTGTCATGATCTTTGAAGATTTGTGAGATCTCCTCCTTGCCCTGCCTTGTGGCAGCTAAGGTTTAACTGTTAGCTGTTCCTTGTTTCTCTTCCTATAAATCAGGACCTCGGTCGTATCTGCCGTTTGCTCCCAAGAGAAGATAGAGGGGAGAAGGGGAAAAGAATAGTTATGCTCAAGACATCTCTGCCCTTCCTGTCACTTAGAATTAAGGTGATGTGTGCATTTCAACTCTGTCATTATCACTTTTAAGAGCTTGAATACAAAATACTGTAGCTCTTCATTGTCTGGTATTTAGAAGTCTAAATTTTGCTGAACACACCAGATGATAGTTCTGGACACACCTAATTCTGTGATACTGAAGTTTTTTGGTCAACGTAAGACTCATTTAACTCCCAGAAGTGCTGTGAAGCTAATCTAGTGATTACAAAGTGCTGTAAGTTCTTTTCAGAAAAGTGAAGAACACTGGTCTGTGTGGGTATATGTTTTGTAAAAATAAAGCAATCACTTTAAGTGATATGGTCAGTATTTTTAGAAACAAAACAAGCAAATGAACAATACTGTTCTTCCCTCCTTCCTTTTTCTGTATTCTCTAATACATACAGTGATTTTAACCAAGATAGATAGATACTTCTGGTTGATATAAATTTGTAAATGAAGGGGAAGCTTGATTTATGGAGGAATTATTTAATGTTCTATGTTCTGCAGTCTATTTCTTCTCTGTAAGTTAGTTTTGGAATCAAGCACATGCCATAACTTTTATGTTATTGTTGTTCAGCCTTGTTGTTGGATAGTTAATTTGCTGTAAAATCCGCACTATATCATTATTATTAATTAGGGTAGCCACAAACTTGGCTTTCTAAAACTATTAAATGCAAATCTTTAACCACATAAAAATATAAATGTGCAGTGAAAGTTCTTCAGAAGAATAATGCCATGAAAAGATTAATACAAAGTAATTACATCTTCATTGAAAGGAATCCACTTTGTCAGGTGATGAACCTAATTCAGGGGATAAAAACATAACTGAAAACTACTGTGTTTATCAACTGACAATAAAAACAACCCTTTGTGGCTGATAAAATAAAGAGGATCAGAGCTATACTTGTACAGCTTTATTCATCAAGAAGCTGAAGAGATAAGATAGTGTAAGTGAAATGATCTGTACTTTACAGTCTGCATTGTTAATTATCAGGGTTTTTCATAGCATTAAGAAACATAGCAGATATGATATCACCTGCTTATATAAAACTATCTTAAATGTATGTACCTTTTACAGAGAGAGACATAGAGCACTGGAAGATTTTCATGGAATCATTCCAGCTGTGCATGCAAAGTTAAGAAAATGTGTGATATCATATCAGAGATTTAATCCAGAAATCATTCCTACACAGGAACATACTCATACATGAGCTTAACTTAAAGTATATGCCCATGTGGTTTTCTGAAGAAAGAAAACCCTCATACACACTTAAATGCATTTCTGATTTATGGCCTTATATTTTAAGAGCTAAAGATTATTATTTACTGCAGTTTTGTACAGCAACTCATTCAGTGCTGGCCTTGATTCTGTTGCTACTAGAATACCAGTAGATTAATAATAATAATAATAATAATAATAATAATAATGATAAGAAGAAGAAGTATGTACTTAAGTGATAAGGCTAATCACGGAATGTTTGTTTGTGATCTAAGTATCCTTAGACAGGAAGAGTTTGAGGCACTAATCTGAATTTGGTCTGTCAGGAGTCTGATAGGAGAGAAATATTTTTGAAGTAGCTACAGAGAATTCTTGAAATAGGAGCTGGAATAATATATATGCTTTTCTGTGAACTTTTAACTCACTGTGTTGTAAAAATCTCATAGAAAAATGTATTAATGATAAAGATGCCACCTGGCATTTAAATAGTGGTTACTTGTGGCCAGATTGTAACATACTGCAGCTAACATAAGGCAGAACTAGGAATGAGCTATATATCAGTGGAAGATGTTTAATATAAGAGATTTAAGTACAATAATAACAAAACCAAAAAGACACACCGACAACCAAAAAGGAAAGTAAACAAATTCAAACAAGGCTTAAGAATGAAAGCTGTCTCTGAGAAAGTTGTATGGAATAAGCACAACCATTTATGGGATTAAAATACAGCTAAGGTCGTGTAACATCTGTCCTTTGCCAGGAGCCCTGTAAAAACTTGAGAGCTACACTTGCTACTGCTGGCACAGATATTATACACCTAACATATTGAACTATTACAAATGAATATCTCCCCTTCTTCTCTTAACATGACCGCTTTAATTTGGTTTTCATCTGGTTACACTACAACAGCTTTTCCTTCAGGCTCACACTAAGAAAGGTCACCTCGCACTGTGGCCAGGCCTCGACACTTGCGCGCATATTCTGTTCTCTGCAGTCCTCTAGTCGCACTCTTTCTCTGTCCATTTATTCAAGCCAAACTGGTCTTTTTCAAGCCCTTATTGGAAAAGGAAACAACAGACTTTATGTTGCTGTGACCTGCAATCCAACAGAGTTTCAGAAGCCACAAACCTGACCCTGGATACCAAACATTTTGACTGAGGCTGGGCAGGAGACTGAGGGAGATAAGAATCTCCTAAAAATAAGTCTAGGAGAGTTTTAAACTCTATTACTTTAAATAAGGAGAGGAACGTGGGTTTGAATGTCTCTTTCCTTTTATGATTAGACATGATAATGGGCAACGCATGGGAAATCTGTCTAGTGAACATATTGGAGGATCATGACCAACATATCCCATCTACCTCATTAAGCAAAATGAAACCACTGGAGTAAACATGGTTTCCAGTTGGCTGCTCTGGTCACTGAAATTATAAAACTGACTAAATTTTGGAGCAGTTTGAATTATATTTGGATCAACGAATTGAGCACATATAAACATTTAACTAATCAGAGCATCATCTCTCTTAATGCTGGTGTGTCATTTCATCAACATACACTAGTGACAGAGTAGGGACACAATTTCCTTTCTTGTACAGAATTTAATTCATTAAATCTGTTATTGGCCAAATTTTAACACAACAAATGATGACAGAGAACCTAGTTCTTCTCTCCTATTATTTGCATCAATTTCTTTCGGGATCTGCAAACATGTGAAGTATGTCTGTAGGAAGCATATGCACCTTTAAGAAATACCTTAGTATCAGCACTGCTTCTACCATGTCAGGGAAGATGTTTATTGCAGCGGCATAATAATTATCTTTTTCTAAGGCATAATTAGGAATGTGACTCTGAATTAGAGTTGGTGTATAAATTACTAGCGTCCCATAGATCCAGGGGCTTACACATGTTCTTTTTACAGAAGTTTTAACCTTGATTATGATGACTCATCTGTGCTATCAAAGATAGGAATGATTCTTTTTTTGTTTTTTGCTTGTTTGTTTGGTTTGCTTTGTTTAAAAGGCTGACTGTGCCCTATTGGAGTAAAGTAATTGCAGTTCAGTGACATGCTGGAGGAAAAAGGGAATATAGCAAACTTTAAAGCATTCTTACTGCAGGGATAAAAACATGGACAGCTTTCCCCATAAATGTATGGAAATGTCTCAGATATATTTTTCTGGTTACTAGCGCTTAAAAAGGAAGAAAATACATCTGCAGAGACAGTTGCTAAAATACAGTTAGAAATAGGACTGGCAAAAGAGGTAGATGTGTTTTGCCTGGAAGATAAAAACTAGTTTGTTTTTTATTAAAATGAGACGTTATCTCTGGAAATCTTGGCTAAGATGAAAAAGAAAGAAACATTTAATTTGGAGTAAACCTGAAAAATGTTGTTAAAGTATTTCATTCATTTAGCATTTGGGCTATTTTATGCTCTTAAAAACATTTATTCTTTTAAAAATATAGGTCAATTACAATGCCATTTTGAAATGAAAAAGATTTTTTAAGAAATGTTGAAAACAATACTTGATGTTTTGGAAATTTCCACTCAATATTTTTGGCTAGTATTTTTGGCTAGATTCAACTTAATTTAGAGAATAGCTTTAGGCTCTTTATAGCTCCATTTTGGAGTAAATATATTGTTCATCAAAAAGCAATCATTTAGCTTCATTTAGAAAAAATATCACTGATAAGTGTTCATAATTTCTCATAAAGAAAATGAGTGGTCATTTACAACAGTCACAAAAGCTGTGTCTTACAAGACTTAAAACATGTCTGGTAAAGTCATTTTAGCTGCAATACTATATATTGCAATTTCTTCTAGAATAGACATCTGACCATATCTGTTCTGTTTGGATCTGTGATAACAGATCCAAAAGAGAATTATACTAAATGGAACTCTGAAAAACATGGAAAGCTCCTACTCTAATTGCATGCTTAATCTGGTTAGGAACAGCAAAATTCAATACACACTTAAAAAACAGGGAAAATCCAGAAATGTGCCTATCCACTAGCAGTTATCCATTTAACAATTAGAAGACACCTTCTGGCGCAAAATGAGGAGAATTTGGAACCAGAAAATAGAAGCAGCATTTGACCAAGCTGAACCATTCCCTAGCATTTAACCGCAGCCATAAATATATCTTACTTCAGTGTCAGTGTGACAATCTTACTAGTGAAGCAGTGAACTGTATAACTAAGCTTATTCCCAGCGTAGAGCTGAGACTTCTTTCAGCCATTATCCAAACATACGATAAGATTTATAAGACTGAGAAAGGTAATGTTTTCTACAGGTTAAAGTAAACACAAAATGTTACACTCTATTAAGTACCACAGACTTCCAACACACACACGCCCTGACACACACATACAAATATCATCCCCTCCATGCTGTTTGTTCCAGTTACATCTTTCTACAGTTTCAAGTGGAGTCAGGTGTTCTTTGACAATTAGTAAGGTACCCAAGGTAACAGGGTTTTTTTTGTTGTTGTCTTAATGGTAGAAGTGGGACAGGGAATTGACAAATTTAACTGTTTGCAACAGCTGTCAGCCTTTTG
Source organism: Apteryx rowi (assembly GCF_003343035.1). Lineage (NCBI taxonomy): Eukaryota > Metazoa > Chordata > Aves > Apterygiformes > Apterygidae > Apteryx > Apteryx rowi. The sequence continues at coordinate 31,777 of NW_020448886.1, read as the reverse complement.
ACTGTCACATTTTAGACCAAAAGGTTCCAGTTAAATAATAAAATGTCTCTTTGGAAATCCGTGTTAATAATAAATATTGTCAGAAGCATTTTAGCTGTGAAACCCTACTTTAGCTTTAACAAGGTCTGTCAAATCAGAAAGTTTAATATAAGACCATGATCTGTACCAGAGTCTCTCTCAAAAACCAGAGACGTCTCATTCAATTTGCATTGCAGTTAGTTTGAGGAATCCAGATCCCCAGGGAGCCTTCCCTGCAGGGCTCTCCCTTTTGTGTTATTCCTTACATTTAGCAGTGAAATGGATGTTTTCTAAACAGCCCAGACTGATATAACATGAGAATAATCTGTTTTCTTGCATATATGTGGGAGGCCTATACCAAGATCTTTTGCTTAATAAAGTTCAGACCTTTCTTTCTAGCAAAAGTTGAAAGTCTTTTATTTCTCAGTCAAGAACAAAGGGAAAACTGTAATTCCCTTTCCATCCACATTTAGTTAAGCTTTCTGGTCACCAGACAGAGAGCTGCTGCACATACCAAAGATTATCTTCAGCTTTTAATTGTAGTTCTGTCTGCAGTCATTTCTTACAGCATCTGTGGTGCCCTTTCACCTGTTGTTTCTCTCTGAATGAGTGGCCATCAGTGGTGTTGGCTGAAGCCTGATGTTCTGGCGATCACAGCCAATAATTTTCAGCGATATTAGTTTGCTCTACAGTCTCTCTCGGAACTGCTCTCCTGCTGTGGTAGTTCCTCATGTGGACAATACTAGGAAATTGTGTCAACTGAATGATTTCCCCACATTAAACACTTCATTTTTTTTAAATGCTGTTTTACTTGAGAATTTACAATACACAAAATACAGGAACAAGAGCATTTAAACAAACACTAAATGTGTCAGGCCTTAGGCAGACATTCACTGCTGAAATAACTCTGATAGTTGTTGTTATTTCCCCTGTAGTTCCCTACTCCCTCTCAGCTGCCAGAGGTTACTGTCTCCAAAGCAGAGGAGCCAGAATACAACATGCAAGTGCTCCTCCTGGCAGCTCACCCAAACACCTGCCACTACAGTTTAGCCTGCTGGATTTTGCACAGAGCTAGCTGTGGTACATATATGTGTCCTGCCCAGTAGTGAGAGTAATGATTTCAATGTGGGACAGTAAGTAATGCCTGGGGGGGGGGGGCAGTGGTGTCATACACATCAGCAGCCATTCAGTAAGTGTATGTCCTCACCCTTATAAGAGTACCTCTATCTTGGGCATACTCTGTTTATATCCACTGGCACCTCCATCAGGTGAAGTACCCTCAGTCTCTGTTGATGAAACATCCAAAGAGCACTTTGCATCTCTATTTGCATTTAACTTGCATTTAGCAATTACAAATTTCCTTCATCTGTCTTGTCTGACCTTAGATTATGTATCTACCCAACACCTCCTGACAAATGGTGATGATGCTGTCCTTTTCCCTATTGGATTTAAGCTTCTGCTACCAATGAGCTAGTCTCTTTCATCTCCCAAATGAAAGGCAATCACTTGCATGGGATAGAGGCATTGTATGTATGTTTTATATAATTGCACTGATTTATGCAAAAAAGTTAAATACATTTGGCTTAGCATATTCTCCTAGCTCTTTGTAAAAGAAATTCAGCCCCTTGACTATAGCAGAATTTCACAGGGCTAAAAATGTATGACATGACCAAAGAAAAATTATTGTTTTTAACTTTAGAACACTATATATAGTATTATCACTTTTATGTTCATATTACCAGTTCCAGTTCGGAATCCATTATAAAAAAGTACATTAACGTGAATGCGCAGGTAGCAATGCATTTCTGGCAGAATGAACATAAAACAGCACAAAAGGATACACCTATCAAAGTATCTCGAACATATCAAGACAGTGGTATTTTACTGTTTTTTCACTGCTTATTTTTATTAGCTTCGACTCAAAAGACTGAACATGAATTTTATTAATGAGATCAAATATTCTATGTTAATTATTCTGTCTGTGGTAACAAAAGAATGCTAATATGAATGTACTTCTGAAAGTTAAAAATGTAAATGAATGTATAATGAACGTCACAAAGCACAGTAGCTAATAAAAGATCAAGCTTACTAGAAAGCCGGTAGCAGGCTTCAAGGCAATCTGCTAAATCAGAAAGCCAGTTAGTTTAAAGTTAATAGAAAGTGGTAGACAAACATTTTAAATTGCAAGTAATGACAGCTTTACAGAGAAAATAGGTTAAATGACTTTGCTGCTTATATTTTGGAGCTATGAAGACTGGTGTCCTTATTCCATCTCACTTGTCAGGTTTCACTGGTTTTCATGAATTAGTTCCCTTCATTTTGAAGTTCTATATTAGAATGGAATCAAACTTTAGTATATAGTACTGGAACAGAAAGTCTGAGAATGCTGGATAGGCACTTGCTGTTTCCTAAGCTTTCCATCAGGTTTCATAAGCTGTGAATACACACTTATGAAAAAGATTTATATGACAATTTGAAATCAATGGCAGAACTACACTGACTTTTGGGAGTCTGGGAGTTCACCCATGCCAGTCAAGGTAAACTTTGAAGAGAATGGAAAGGTAGTGATATAGTCAGAAATTCAGACATATGATTTTCAGAAATGATCAGAACAGCTTCTGACAACCAGGCCCAAGTGCTCTGCTTCAACTTGACCACCTGATGCAGTAAATCATCAATCAATGATTGAAAAAGTTGGCCCAGATGTATTTGTTGATGCTATGGGGACCAAAACTTCAGTTGGGATATCAAGGAGAGATGAGGAAAACAGATTTTGCTGCAGGGTAATTTATAAGCTTTATAGACTAAAATCAGAAAGGGAATATGAGACAACACAACCTAATTTTGACATCATAGACCCAAGAGTCGTTCATATGCTTTGTGCTACAGAGTCACATAAAATCTGTGAACCGGGGACTAGACAAATAAATGAGTCTAACCTCAGCACTCATTCCAAAGAAAGGGCTAACAATGTCTCACCACTGCTGGCACTTCCCTTCCTGCAAGATGGGAGTGCAACCTGTCAAACAGAAGGTGGGAACTTATGCTTCGTCTATTATGAATCTGTGAGTATGTCAACCATTAGGCTATTTTATAAGTGATTGGAGTTGAGGAGGGAAAAAGTATATCTCAGTCGTGTTCTACAAGAAAGTGACTATCAAGGTGATGTTTGAGAAGCATAATTCTCCCAGTTCCTGGGAATCCCTCACGGAGAGAGGCAGCAGGATACCTGATTTCTGGATCCCAGATGGCAGAGATATGAGAAGGACATTGAGCTGCTCAGTCCTGTCAGGACTGAAGCGCTCTGCAGGGATCTGAGGATCTCTGAGAAAGAAACCTGTCTGGAGGTGTGGGCAGTTTTCAGGGCTCAGGCAATGGGAGTTTCTCAAAATCACAGTTGTCTGCTCAGCCACCTAAAGTTCACCTGAATTCTATTTTAAGTGTTTAAGTCTTTCTTTATATTTGGCCTAAAGTTTCATATCTATTAAAATTCACAGGGATTAAAACCTAATTATTGTATTGTTGCTAATTCTGAATTTAAAATTGTTCTCTCTGGCAGTTAAAAAGAACAGCTAATCATGTCAATCTACTCATGCATAAATCCATGGAGGTTAGCAGAACTGTTCTGGGGCCTAGTCAGGTGCATCTGGCAGTATAAGAGGCATCTTTTAGTGCTCCGCTTTGATTCAAAGGATTAAAATTTTAACAGCCAAGGAAAAACATGAATTTTAACTTTCCAACAAATAACTAATAGGGAAATCTGAGAATATGTGAATTGGCAGGGTGTTAACTACCCATGATTAAATTCCATTTACACAGAAACGCCCTCTGGTAAAGCCAAAGCAATTTAGCTCTTTATGAAATAGGGGCCCATATTCAAAGGTTTCCTACTTTTGGCTTTTCCATGGAGCAAGACTACACGTAGAGGAAGTTTTCTATATGAAGATGAGACACAGATTTAGTTGTGACATTTTTAAAGATATATGTCCCCCAGTTTTGGACCTCAGATAAATTCCATTTAAGATTCATGCTCCAAGTGTGAGGAGGAAGTGGAGTCACAATAGATAGAAATAAGAATATTTAGTTTAGAGAATTAGGCCCCTCGATTTTGGAAGTGCTGGAAATAAAGGAGCTAAAGCAAGTAGGATGAAGGAAATGGATATAAGGCTGACATAGCAATCTAAAACTTCCAGAAGTAACAGACAAAGTCACAAAGTAGAGCCCTAGACAGCTAAGTCTGTGTAAGTGTACAGGAGGAAACTATACACATGGTGTTTCAAAGTCACAACCCCAGCATTGCTGGCTTTCAGCAGCGGGACTGTTCTCCAGCATGCTTGCTATAGAAATCTTCCCAGCTGCCCGTGATTTCAAACATACGCTGGGCTGGATTTATCTAGGCTGATGCAGTCCATTGCTGCACTAAGGTTACACCAAGGAAAACTGGGTAGATGTATGTTTATGCTGGTTCTTCTTAATGTAACTCACGCCTTTATTGTTGAGGAGAAACTTACATTCACCAAGGACTTCACAGCAGCCAGGGAGAGTTATTGAACTATTACTATTTATAGTCCTTTCCAAAGTGTGAAATAAAGCATTCCTCCAGCTGCTGTGATCACAGCACTTTTCAGCCAGAGCCACCCAATGTTTGAAGGGGCTGGGTGCTGCCTCTGTGAATGGAGTAGCTGATTCCCTGCAGATACTACCCTGTCAAAAGACTTGAGAATGAACCACACAGGGAAGCGCTGCAGGAATGATGGTGTTGCCCCAGAAGCTCTCCACCTAGTAATCTCAATCTGGTATCCAGAGGCTGATGGTATAATCCATGTCTGCTGCACCTCTCTCTCCTGGAAGACAGGCTGCTGGAAACCTGCGTAGTAGTCCTAGATGGAGTCACTGTATGCATTGTTACAAGTTAGGTTTCTTTCATACAGACTGTGTAGATAAAAATATTCTTTAAACACAGGTTATGGGTAATGCACAGAACTTTAATACAGAGAAAATAATGTGCTTTCACTACTACAGCTCTTAGACAGTTACTTGAAAATAATAAAAAGGGGCAGAAAAGATTTTAATTAGTGCACTTTTGGTTTTAACAAAATAGAAAAAGTAACATGTCCCTTCTCTTAGGCTATCTTTGTTCACTGTGCATACAAAGCACGTGCAATTTAAGGGTGACTGAAGCAGATAGCTGAAAAAGCTTTCAGCGATAATGACAATATTAACACGTTAATGATTTTATTAATATACTGGAATAACTTAGTTCTTTAGCATATTCTACAGAGGATCATAAATCTTTGTAACATACAGAATTATGTAATGGTGGCACAGAGGATTTACAGCACCTCTTAACTTTAAGATGTCTTTTTACACAACACAAGCATTTAATGAAAGTGTTCAATGAAGCTTATTGACATTTACTTTTCTCTTTACCATACATTTATTAAATTTGAATATCACATTCACATTAACATCAAACACATGAAATACGGAATAGCTGGAGAGAACAGAAGACTTATTTTAGTGCTTTGATGTTGATGCCAAAGTTTTATTTAAGATATTTATATGTAGCCTAAAAAGGATAATAAATTTCATTGAAAGCTCGCTATATTATGAGATTTTCCATCAACGATTTCCACAAGGTAGGCTGAAAGGACTGGAAGGGAAAAATAGAAATACTACAGAACAATCAATCTTTTGAAGCCGTGAATGTTATTAGGAAATCACATTTACGATATTCATAATTTAAATTTGATTTGTGAAAGGTGGAATGACACATGAGAGTTTCAGATTAGACATAAGAATGGGTTCATATTAGCTTTTTCTATTTTCTTACATGGGGATCATTTGCTTCAGAGGCATTAAAAATAAATAAAAAAAAGATTACTGTGTATAAAGTACTTACTGTGAAGTACTGTGTGATTTACTAATCTAAAGTCTGGTCAAAGGCTGACAAAAGCAAAGACAATTCCCTTGGCTGAAGCGTTTGCCAGTTTCCATCTACTGCTACCCAGTTGAAATGAAATTCATCCATAGATTTGTAACAAGAAGATGAGTAACTGAGCAAGAAGGAACATGTACTTGGTAGATTAAATTTATCTCTGCAGTAGCTCCATTCACAGTTTCAGCAGGAATGAGTGATATTAGATATGAGCAAACTGGATCAGATTAAAAGAAAGATGAGCTAAACCATCTCAAAGAAAACTTCAGTAGAGTATTTTACAAAGAATAAAATTATCTTGGCAACATTTCATTTTAAATAGTAACAATTTATTACTAAAAATAACTGGTTATCTAGATTGGAGGTTAACACCTGAACAAAAAAATCCACTGCCAAAATACATACATACATGCATACATATTCATACATACGTGTGTGTGTGTGTGTGTGTGAATACAAATTTAGTTTGTTCTTGATGGCATCCAATGCAGGGAAATGCAGAGATGAGAAATTCAGTCAGTGGTTTCCAAATATTCAAAGAATATGCAGACCTACTTTGGATTAAATGTCATGCTTTGGCATCTCTTTCTTGGTTTTGCAAAACCTCACAGATAGAACTAACTTTTGGATTCACATTAGCAGGGAAACTCTTTCTGTAGACTTCTGTTTAGATGCTTGAACTTTCATTGATATATTTCAATTGACATTTAGACTCCTAAATACTTTGTGGATTTTCTCTCTCTTATTACTGACTCAACATTCCTAGCTGAAAAGTCAAAGGAAGCTGTTGGATGCTCAGCACCTGCAAAAAAATCAGTCCTGTGTTTGGTAGTTATTATAGCACCACCAAAATTAGAAGTCAGGTCAATTACTGGATCAGGATTTAAACATACACTAGAAAACCAGCTGTAAACTCTGATTAAAAAATAACAAAGAAAAAATCTTGCTCTCCTGCTTTATATTGTAGCATTTTCTGAAACCATTGATGATTTTAGAGTCTATCCCCTGAGCTGTTATATATCAAGTTCAGCAGGTTTGCTCAGTTAGTCTTAGAAACTGCATCTGTAACACCAAGAGTCACAAATTCTCAGCCTGCCATGCTCTGCAAGACCATGGGTAAAGAAGAGTAGATGGAGATGATAAAGTTATCAAGATACTGGAAGAGACAGATGTAATCCTTCCCCACAGTCATGATATCCAAAGTATTTCTGTGGATCTCAGAAACTCTTTTGCCCCACTTAATGTTGGTCAGTCAATCAGAGAACAACACAGTCTTCTGTGCTTGAAAAAGATTCCCTAAGGTAGACTGAGATCTGAGCCCTGAAGGGTAGGTTATGAAGTACATATCAAGCTACCCATATTTCAGTAGCTAGTTATCTAACAGTACAACTTTGGTTCATACTTCCTATTTTGAGCCACACCTCCCTTGAAAGATCTGGAAAATTTTGTTCTTGAGGTCTTATGAAAAAAATTCGAACCAAATCTGAACAAATGCCTTCTTAATTTATATGTTTATTTCATCTTTTGCTATTTTCTTGGCCTTGAGACAAGAACTTGAACATTTGACTGATCCAAATACTTGTAGGACAGTCTCTGAAGTGCTTCACAACTGCAGGAGCTGTAAGAGCCCTCCAAGTGCAGTGTCTGAGCTGGGCACTGCTACAGTGCCGCAGCAGCAGCAGGTTAGCTATTCTGCCTTTTCCCCAGTCATGCTCTTGCTGTGCCCTTCTGGGGGACTTCTAACAAGGAGGATCCTCAAGTAGCTTGTTAGACTGACTATAAAGATCCAGTGGCAGGCACCTTCAGCCTGGGCCAGGCTACAGTCCAATAGTATTAAAACCCCCAAAATTCTGACTTTGTGAAGACATGTAACCTATCAATAAGAGCTAAAGTCACGGAGAATTTCATGTTGACCACTATGAGAGCAGAATTAGTTATTAAATGTGAGTTAACAGAAACTCCTAGTTGGCAGCAGTTTCTCTGCTTTGGATCTAGGAAGAAACAGATATTTTAAGGTGCTTCTCTAGTATTCAGCATAAATATCCCTCAGATGTATGTGCAAATAAAATTTAAAAAAAAATTGTTCAGGTCTTTATTATATCACTTTTTGTACTCTACCTTGCAGATAATAATCATATCAAGTACCATCCAATTTATTCTGTTTCAAATGTCAGTGAGTTCCCAACTCAAACTCAACTGCTGTCTATTCAAAGCTCTGCTGTTCAGAAACAGAGGTAATATTCTCAGCTATGATGAAAAAGTATTAGCATCACAGTAAATAGCCTTGAATAGGGAATGGCTCAGTAGATAAAATTCACAAAATCATTATTTAAACTTTCATAAACATCATTTTATGGTGCCCTACATTTGTTTTAACACTATTTGAGTGAAAATGGATCAAAAATATTACCTTGATCACATTCTGAGATGAACCTTAAGGTATTAGACCATACTTTATCTTTCTGCCAACAGCTTTAGAAACAGTTGTTAGCAACACATATAATCTCTTTTAATGGCAACTCCTTAAGGCTGATGTGATCACTAAACCAAAAGATTTTCTAATTTACAGATTTAGTTAGCAGATGTAGTTAGCAATACTCTCATAACATTAACATTCATACACACCTAATTTCAAATTCTGCCATATGAGATTATATTAAAAATCTGCTTCTGGCAAGGTTCATTTGCATATTAATATATTTTAAAAAAGGAAAAGGAGATATAAAATTTTTACTTTGAAATTGTCTAAAGCTACTGGATTTATTTTGGAAAGACAATCTACGTAATTAGCACAATTCAGATGGTTCAGATTCACTTAAAAAGTCCACCTGTGCTTTGGACCTCTCTTTTTCTGCATACCATCGTTAGTATCCAGTCCCACCAGTACAGTTCAGATGCAACACTCAGGATGAAACTCCCCTTAAAATGTTTTGGGGTTACTGATAGGACCAGTGTACCTCTGCTAGGAAACTCATCTAGGCATTCCTGTTGATGCAAGAGATCAAAATCAATGACTTAAACTTTTGAAGGGAAAATGATGCAGATCTTTAGCCGGATAGGCATTTGACTGGATTTTGGGGGGAATCTTTTTTTGTTGGCAAGAGGATTTAGAACAATATTAACAATTAGTTTCCAGGCACACAATATGAAACTTTAAAACAGCAGTTTATTAAATGAGGCTTCTCCTTTGAAATGAATGCTCTCACACATGGTCTTTTACAGTACAGAACTTAGAAAACTTTTATAAATGAACCATATGTCTCTAAATGTGTAAAATGTATAAAGGTAAATCAACATGGCACTCATGCGTGTGCACACACATACACACACACACACACACACACACATGTGTAAGGCAGAACTACTGCTCTTTTAACTGCTTTGCAACTGAATGAATAACTACTTAAAATGAGGATGTGAACAGAGAGATTTAATACCCCATGATCCTTACTGCTTGTTCCCCAGATTTTCTTTTATCAGTTTAAAGAGTCAAGTTTTGTTCATTTTTTGCCAACCCATGGAGAAAAAGCCTGAAGCAAGCATAGAATATAATCTCTTGGTAGCTGAAAAGGTTTGGAGTCTCCATCTTTGGGGATATTCAAAGCCCTGTAGTAGAATGTTCTGTGCAACCTACTCTAGCTGATCCTGGTTTTAGCAGAGGTGTTGGAATAAATGATCTCTAGAGATCCCTTCTAACCTCAACTATTCAGTGATTCTGTGAAATTTTCAGGTTTTTCTTTATACTGTAGTAAATACACAATATAAGCTTTTTCTGATGATGCAGGAAAGGAGATGTTTAGTGGAAAAGCAAGATGTAGAATAATAATCAAAACATATTTCCTGAGAAGGTAGTAAGCTAACAAAGTGAAAAACAAAATACATAAACTTTTCTAATAACTTGCAATAACTTGAAAGATTTAGAGATTTAAAGAAATAGCTCAGCAGAGTGAATGCTCTAGTTCCTGCATCGTGAATAACTTCTACCAGAAGTCATATCATTCAAGTATCAAATCCCCCTAGCATAAGAACAAAGGGGAAGTGAATGGAGACATTACTCAGGTGTCCTATAAGAAAACTTTCTGTGTAAGACAGTCTGTAGCTAATTACATGCTGGCGTGAATTCCAGTACTAAAAGGCAATTGTTAACATTGCTCTCAGATGTTGGTTTGTGTCAAAATCATATCTTTGGCAATTAAAGCTATGGGATCACATTAAAACACCCCCCCCCACACACACACACACTCCCTTCTAGAGCATTTAAAGGAACAAAGAATATCTTTGACACAAAGGAGACTCTTTCCAAATCAAATGTTAGAATCTCTTGAAATTTAGTACATGGAGACTCCTTGCTCTTACAATCTGAAAATTAGGTCTGGAGTTGGCAAGTTTATTTGCTTTCTGCGAGTTAGAAATGGACTTAATATTATGAAATTACTGTTATATTGTGAAAAGGAAGCAAAGAGCTGATATCTCTCTAGTTCCTCTTATAGAAATATCATTATCAAGATGATACTATTATGATACTATTGATAAGCACATGCAAGAGAGTGGGAGTGTTCTGTAGAACAGAATGTGCCGGCAGTATTTTTTCTTAAAAGCTGATAAAGATTTATTCAGCTCCTGATCAGAGAGCATGCCAGATGTTTTCTTGCCACTATAGTCTGATACTCAATTTAAAGTTATTCTGCTTTTGTTACATTTTGTGTTTTTGCTAAATTAGAAAGTGCTTAAAAACTCATTGAAATAAACATGGATAACCTCAGAAGTAATAAAATGAATGTCAGTATCAACATGTAGGTAGGTATCTACTGTATACTAATTATGCATTCTTTTCTAGGTGCTTAACACCACAGCATTCCTTACAATAATTTAAATGCACACTTAAAAGTCTCAGTCTAGGTTGAGAGCAGCAGTACAAATAGAGTTCGAAGGACATTTCCTGTTCTTCAAAAGAAGAATGCCAGGACTGTGAAAACCTTTTTACAAGCATATATGAGTTTGAGGTAGTCATGTCACAGTCTTCTTTCAGCATGGAGGTCAGATATGTACCCATTTCCTGAGAAAACCTGAATCATAGTAAGGCAACCTTCTTGAAACTCTATAGCTTTGATTATAGAATCATTGTAGCTTATCAAAATGTAAGACCTAGTTGATTAAAATAAAGAGCTAATAAGAGTGGAGGAATCTAAAATTAGTGGACTTTTTGGATATTTTGGCCTGAATATGCCAATGAGTATGTAGGTCAAAAGTCTACAGACTTGATCATGCCTAGTTCTGGTAAGTGGAAGATAGATTGGAAGGCAAGCAAGGACACGTGCACATAGAAAACTGAGAGGAAAGAGAAACAGCAAAAGGAAAGAAGACTAAGATACAGGAGTAAGAACTGAAATTCTGAGTCTTTCAGAACGCCTGGGACCAACCATTTTGTTATGCCTTTTTTGCAGAGAGAGGCCCAGCTCAGTTTTATGCTTGTGATTCACAGCAATTCATTTTTCTTTCGAAATACATGCATATGCTGTGCAGCTTCTACTAAGATCAAGAGAGAATGTGGGTGAAGTCAGAAGGTGTGGATAGGAACTGAATATTAGACTGAGTAATTTTTGTTGGGTCATGTTTAATAAGATCATTAAATTATGCTATTAATAACTATTGCTTTGCTTTGCTGTTTTGCTAGTGTTTCTTCAATTACTTAATTTGCTTCATCAGTTCTAGGTGATAAGATATGCTAAATTATGTGACACTGGGCACTATGATATGTTTTTTTAATATGTAAGGTTCCATGTATTGCTATATAATATCGTGAAAGAGGTATAAATAATTTTCTCTGTCTTTTTTCAACTGATGGTAAATGTGTTATGTTATGCTATAAAGTCTAAAGGAAGAGAGATGATATATTTCTTAAACCACCTGAATCATTACTCTCCTGTGTGAATAAGATATTTAAATACTCTATTTGTGTACCTGATTGCTGAAGATTTATTTAAAACATGTCCACCCTTTGGTTTGCATGCCAATGTAATTAACCTACATCACTGAATTTATATTATCAATAAAGTTTGCCAACAGAACTCAAATGTAAGTCTCAGATTGTCATTTTCTCCCCTCCTACTCAAGGCCAGCACATCATGATTCAGTCCTGCCTCAGGAAAAACCTGAAAAAAATAGAAGGAAAACAGAGATAACTATGTCTCTAACAATGATATTCTTAAGTAATGGTTTTCCTTGGCCTTTCTAAAAGAAGACATTAACATTTTCTACCAAAAACAGGCCCAAGACCTGCCTATTGCATGATTTTACAGACTGCATGTACAATCTCCTAATGGCAGTTTTCACACATCATATCTAACACACTCATTATTTTTCTGAATAGCATTTTATAACATAATCTTATATTGTGTTCCTGTGCTGACAGAAAGAACTGAAAAAAAAAGAAAAAATCTAGGATATTTTGGGACTCACTTTTCTTTTTAACTGTGTAAGAGATGATATAACAATCAATACTGAATAGGACTGATATCATAATAAAATTTGCTTTTTGACTGCAGAGCAGTTAGAAGGCACAAGTTATTCCCTTGTTTTATTGCTATAGCCAAATGAAAAAGAAATATGTTAATAATTCATTCTCCAAGAGTTAGAAGTCTTACCAATGAGCCAGAGAAGCTGAGAAATCATGTAAAAGTGCTTTGTCATATGGATACCAAATTTTGAAAGAGAAAAGCTGAAAATGTTAGTGTTATTTGTATGTCCATTCTCAATTCACTTTAAAAATAATAATGAACTTGTCATCACAAGAATGTAGATATAGGAATAACTGTCTCTATCTGTGATAAAAGTTAATATGACATTCTTTTGTAGAAAGTTAAAAAGATAAAACAAGAAACCATTATTAGAGTAGTTCTCTTCCTGCTCATTCTACTAATAAATACCTCTTTTTGTTCTGAGAAGTTAAAGAATTGTTAATTATTTCTTTAAATTGTTCACATCAACACCTGTATCTGTTTTCATCAACTTCCATCAGTACAGAATGTTTCCTTTGTTATTTTTTGCATAGGTAGCAAAGGCTGAAAATCACTGGGGTGTGAAATATGTTTTGCATTGGTTTCAGATGAATGACCACTATTCCAGTTTGCAACATTTGCTTGGGTTCCATTCTCGCTCTTCTCTTTTGAAGTCAATAGGAGACAAAGACAATGCAAATATTGTCTAACATTCTTTCAACATCTGAAAGACATTTAGGGGGTTCATCAATGGGTGCCAAATAAGTATTATAAAAGATGTAAATAGTATCCCTTAACAAGAAGTTAGGAAAACATCTATTCAAAAAGAAAAAAAAATCAATTTTTTTTAGTACAGTCAAAGTAAATTTGGTTAATTCAAAGTCATTGTGTTTGGTTTATAAGATGTGAGGCTGCACTGAGTTCTTAGGTCCACTTTTCAAATTTCTCTCTCTTGGTGTTTGAAAACACAAGTAGGAAACAATCCAACAGATTGAGTTTAACAAATTGACTCGGTAATTTTTTTCTGGCTTCTTTGGTTCAGTGCACTGGAAACTAGTAATGAATGGTGCTGAGCAGTTCTCGTCTTCTGAAATGAGATCTGAAGAGTCTCTGTTGCTGAATTAGTTTCCTAATGTGTCACTACAGCTTTGCTGCCATGTTTCCTAGAGCCACTTCATCTCTTGGCAGAATTAAACATTTCGTATAATGTCATGATAAATTGTATTCCATTTAGGATCCTATAATTCTTGCTAGTATGAAACATCATAGACATATGTTTAGTAACTGTTTTGTCGTGTGCCAAAAATTATAGTCCGAGCTAGGGCAGACAAGTTTAGTACCACGGACAGCTCTGCTACTGTCGCCTCAGCAAATCAGAGGACATTTCACTTTCAAATTGCTCAAAGCAGACTCAGCTACGAGGCCAGAGTGGGTTTTCAGGGCTTTATCCGGTCTAGTCTTGAAAACCTCCAAGGATGGAGGCTACCCTCCCTGGACAACTCGTTCCACTGCTTGACTGTGCTCATGGGTAAAAAGTTTCTCCTTACATCTGTTCTAAACCTCTTGATTGAGACTCCATTTAGGAATCTCTGAATCTTGCAAGATATCCTGTTGGTGAGTTAAATGAACTCAAAGGAAGGCAATGCATATCTGAGTAACATTCCATGTTTTCTTAATACATAATAACATCATTTCACTAACTGCAGTAAGGAAAAAATAAAACAAAGAGAGTCACTTCCATCCATTTTCATTCTATAATTTATAACTGAAGGAGAGAGCATAGCATCACCAACTGAAAGCTGTTAACTTTTTTATTTGTTTCCTTCTCAAATAACTTAGGTATATGCCTCTTTGCCAAACATTCCTGTTACTTTCACAGCTCAATATGTGCTCAATACCACTTTCCTGTATACAAAATTAATCTTCACCAGCTGTTCTTGCAGTTATATCTCTTCAGTGTATTGTGTAAAAGTATAAAATATCTCTACACTAGTACTGAGTGAGTAGTATGTTGAAAATAGCAGTCCCTCAATGCCAAGGAAATCAGGTATTGTGCAACAGTACTTGTAAACAGTTCCACATTCAGATATTTATTCATATCTATTGGTATGCCTCATATGGTAACTCACCAAGGCAAGTTTTAAGAATCCCTTATCCAATACTCTCCATTTGTCAGAAATTAATAGATTAATTTTAGTGTTAGTTATGAGAATGTTTTATAGGGGTCCAGCACAAGATGTTATAGATGACTGTACTTTTGAATGTGCAGCCTTTTGGCTGTGCAGGCTCCTCCAGCTGGAGGCAAGAAACACTCCAGTTTCTCATTCATTACTTCAAATCTTCCCACTCAAATTATTCTGCTAGAGGATGGCTACTGTCAGATCTGCAAATTTTACTGCATATTCCTGCAGAATAGTTGTCTAAATCAAGCAATATATTAATTATATTTGCTTTATTGTCCTCTGGGACATGCACACACACCATTTATTTTTCCGTCCCCTCTACTGTCAACTTACTCTTTCTATAGTCCAGTCTAAATATTGGCAGACTTTTGACCTTTGTAATAAGAAAACGTATTGATTCTCTGAAAGCAGAAAAGAAGATGCAGAGGGCAAATGTGTGTGTGACTGTGTGTGAGAGACTGGATCAAGGAGAAGTATCCTCTGTGCGCGCGCGCGCGTGTGTGTGTGTGTATGTATGTATGCCCTCCCCAATGTGCCAGTTTGTGGTGCCATGACAACAGTGTGCCTCTATACTGACCTTCCTCCTCAGTTTTTTTTTTTTTGGGGGGGGGGGAGGGGTCCTCTTACTAGCCCTCACCAAAGCTGTCTAAATGGCCTGCACACCTTTCCAGGTTCCTTCCTTAAAGTCTACCAGTCTCTCCCAAACTATCCTAGAGCCCTACAACCACTTACAGAATCTCCCACAAAACTACTGTTTTTCACATTTCTGACCCTCCTCCCCCATCCAACACTGCATACATCCTTTTCTTCCTAGTGGTCCCCTGCTCTTTACCTCCCAAAGCCTCATTCTCTCCCCTTGAATGCTCTTTCCCCAGAATCTCCCAATTATTTCACTCCCATATCAGATCTATTCCTATCTAAGACTCATGGTTTCTCCCAGAATACTTCAGCTGAGTTTTTGAATGCCCACATCCACCCCTCTTTCACTAGCTCACACCCATATAGCCATACTTCTCTATAAAGATACTGACATTTAGTCTCATCCTGTTCCCCTTCCACTCCCCTGCTGTTTCAGCTGCTGGTACCACCCTCTGCATCATGTCTTTCTGGCTGCCACAGCCAACTGAATCCAACTCCGCTCTTGGCTGCTTTGTAGGACTCTTGCTCTGGCAGGCTGTTCTCAGAAAAATCCTGTTCTGAAAAGGCAGGTATTCTGATGACAGGAAAGCAGGAAATGTTTAGGAGACAAATGGTAGCCATATGAAAATAAAATCTCCAGACAACACTACAAGGCCTCTAAAATCCAAACTAGTTTGAAGACAATAATTGCATTTGGTATACATCACAGTGCAACATCTAGCCAATGCTAAATTTTTGACTGAAAGGATTGTTCCCCCCTCAGAGTTCTTTCTGGTAGGTAATTACAAAACCATTACTACGAAAAAAAAAAAAAGGGGTTCTATAAGCGGTATTACAAATTGTTTCCTGAAGTTGCTTGCACAGGTCAGGTTATATTAAACTTTGTCATAACTTCAACATCTTCTAACATACAGAGTAAGTACTTGTGCAAAGTGAAGATCACATATAATTTACTTTTTCAAGACTGTGATATAAAGAAAATAACTGATATTTCTAATGACCTTATTTTATGAATAACTGTTTGAGAAATGATACATATATTATCAAAAACATTTTTTTTCTGTTCCTGGAGGTAATGAAATAGTAAAAATGAAGAAATACTAAAGGGGGAGGGGCATGGGGAATTTGACAAATCAATACAGATTATTTTTCCAGGATGATTGCATACTGATTCCAATGGTTTTAAAACTACTTTTCAAGTGTTTGAAAAAAATAGTTAATTCAAGGTGAATATTTAAAGCAAACACTTATTTGAAAAGTCAAAAGGAGGAGAGCAAAAAGGGTACTGAACCTATTTTGCAGCTTTTTAGACTTTGACATAGGCTTTTTATTTTATGTGTGATCTCACTCTCTGTTCTCTCTGTGTGCCCATGAGATGATGGGTCTGGGGACCAGCAAGTGAAGAAATCAGAGTCTGGGGGCCAGCCCTTGGACAGACCTAGTGCCCAGAGCCAGCCATGAGGGAGATTCCTCTATTTATGTTTGTGTAATTCATTAGCAAATTTCAAAATGGACTAGCTGGCCAGTAGGAGGAGACCCACATCGATAAAGATGTGAGGTCTGAACTGATGATAGGGTGAGGGGCCAGCAAACTGGGCATGGATATTAGACAGAGTTGGAGTCCATGCTAATATGAGAGGGACCCATGAATGTGGTATGCTTGTGAATCTAGAGAGTGTGCATACATGCATGCATATGTGTGTGTGTGAAGTTCAGCCCTGATCAGCTGGAGAGGAGGAACAGGATCAGGTCACTTGCATTTATGCTTAGGTGAGTGCTGTTGGTGGTTATTGGATGCTGGTAGAGGCACTGCTCTGTCTGTGTTGGTCTGTGTGGCCAGCTATGTGTGCATGTGCACGTGTGTGAGGTGTGTGTGCCTCTCCCTCTGCGGAATACATGCCCAGCCTGGCTCCTGGCCACACCTGCAAACTGAACAGCACCAGCCACATCTATTGGATTGAGGCAGAACATCCTGGATTTGGTCTGATGGACTGGGAAGGAGAAATCCCCCTCGTCCCAAAGTTCAATGAGTTCAGTACTCCTTAACACTCACCACTAACTTATAGACCAGGCAGATCAGATATAGACAAAAATGTAAGGCCAGAGAAATGGAATTACTCAGGGCAGATTCATAGTTTTATGTAAAATGGGAATAGATCCCTCACCAGGGCTTCTGTAGGCATGTGAGGAGGAAAACAGGGTTAAACATGAAAAACAAGAAAAAAAGTAGGAGACAAGATTAATGAGAACCCAAATTGAACCTCCTTTCCTCATTAATGGTCAATCTTACTGGTTGACAGGTCTTTCAGCAGGAGCTGTAAAGGATGTAGATTTCGTTTGCATGCCATAAACTTCTTGGCCAAATTTTACCCAAGGGGAACATATTCCTCAGACAGGCTTAGTCATACATAACAGTCATTTCACAGGCATCACTCTGCAGTCACATATCTTCTTTTCTCTTCTTGCACCCAGGGTTTATAGCAGAGTAGGAAGAAATGTGGCAGATTCTGCAGCGTGTGTGGCATTCCTTCCCAACCTTCCTGCTCTGGTGATTCACTAAAGACAACTGATACATCTCATGAGATTTTACTTTGCTCAGGGGTATGATTTCAGGGCACATATGTGCTGCATTATGCCTTTATGTACTCCAATTACTAGCACAAACAGATAGATGTGACAAAAGAGAGTCTACTGCCTGGTACTCTCAAGGAATTAGAGAAATTAGCACTGAAAGCAGCCAGATATTGTAACTATTCTTATGATTAAACTAAGTTACATTAGGTATTGCCTAGTTTTCATCTGGCTTCAAGATCTGTGTAGTATGAACACAGTGTAAAGTCATCTTGCATTCTCTGCCTTTCTCAGTTCAGGCTGGATAGCTTAGTCAGACCAAGGAATTTGGGCCTGGTAATTTACCTGTAAGAAAGTTTCTCAGACTGTCAAGATGCAAAGTAGTACAATTACAGAGCAACTTCACCTTTATAGCTCAGAGGAACCCTTCACTCTCAGGATATAGTTGTACTTGTCGGGTGTATACAGCAAGGTACCCAAGAGATTTCTCGCATCCAAATCTGTCCCACTGCTAATTTTGAACTTCTTGAATTTCAGGCCATTCTGTGTGCAAGACCTAACGTTAAAGGAAAATGAATTAAAAAATTAATTTTGCTTTGGGCATACTACAGAAGAGGAAATGTGTGGAAAAATCAAAGAATAAGCAAGGCAAAAACCTTAAAGAAATACTTTAAATACAATTAATCTTCATTTTGCTTTTATGGGATAGGCAGATAGATTGGGGGACGTGAATCTGTCCAGCCCTGTGTTCTGCAAGGCATTAAAAATTATGGACTAGTGGTTCACAGAAATAACAAAGGCAACTGGTTGGGTAGTAGCTGGGAAGTGTGCATGTGTGTCTGTTTGTGTGTGTGTGTGTGTGTGTGTGTACATCAGGTCTGACTATGAAATGAAGAGGACAACTTCAAAGGTCTATAGCACAGACAGTCTCTAGGCTTGTTCCCACAGGTTGCATGCTTTGTTATAACTAGTGTAAACTGAAATCAAAGCCTGACAAATGCAGCTGTGAAATGACTCTTCTCTGCTTTCCTTTGTGCCAAGAGTTTAATATTTTGCTACATGCAGAATCCCTTAATGTTTTCCCTCAAAGACTTTTATATTGGCTTGGCAGATATTGGTGCATTTCAACAAATCATAAGCTGTCTTAATGACAACCTTCTGTAGATCATTTCAGGGAAGCTGGGATTAATTTCTTAAATTCTTTTGAGGATTCTTTTGAAGCATGCAAAAACCTGATTTTCCAGTGCCTCCTAGGCCTTACAGTACTCTTAGAAATTTACTTTCTCAAATTGTACCCAAAGCAACAATGATATTACAAAATAAATGTTCTTTCCATTTAAACATATTTGACACGGCTCTGGTCTCTTTTTTTAACAGTAATCTGTTTCCTGTTCCTGTGACCCGGCAATACAATCAAGTGTGAATCAGAGTCTCACAGTTCCCTACAGTGGGAACACTGGCCTTTGGGTCTAAACAGAGCTTCCCACAGTTGCCACTATAGAAATATGCCAGTAAAAAGTAAATGAAGCAAGCTGCAGAGACAGCTAGGTTCATTATTCTCAGCAAGTAGGTAGGATGGCTCAAGCTGAGATCTTTGATAGGGCAATCAGAGAAGAAAAACAAAGGCTCCTTTAAGACTATATCTCTCAAAACTGTCTTTATTGAGAAGATGCTTTTTGCACATCCATTGTGTGGGTTGTTAACAATTACTGTCTTTCTTTACCCTGCTTCAGGTAAACATGCATAAATCTGGGAAGTAGTCACTGTAATGCTAATTTGATAAGTGGTTGTAATATACATCCATATTCCAAAAACTCAGCCAATAGCTTTTCCTATAAATACACCTATACATAAATACACCTATAAGTAGAAGCAAACCCATACATAGATACACCTATGCACATGCACACATAGAAGTGGTTCAAAATCTCTTTCACCATTCACAGATGATCTGAGGTACATATATACATTTGACCTTTTGCACTTTTAAAGTAACAGTAAGGTTCCTTCCTTTCAATTCTAGACTGAGGGCATAGATACTAAATTAATTAATAAGTTATTGCCAAATAAGATGAATTAAAAAAAAAAGATATTTTATGTTAACAATTTGATTGCTCATTGATGAAAATATCCCTTTAAGGAGACCATGCAGAATAGTAACCTTCTACAAAAGTATGCAAATGGAAAAAAAGTCCAAAGTTTATCCCTTCCCTCTTTGCCTTCAATTTTTAATAAAACGAGCTTCTTCAGTTGCTAACCCCTTCTGTGTTAAAGAAACAGAGGCTACTGTATATTACTGCCAATTAAAACAAACTGTATGGCATCTGCTTTCAGCTGATGTTCCCTGGATCACTTCCACAAGCTAACCACAACTCATTTCTAAGCACACACAGAGCGTTCTTTCTATGCCATGACTATAAGATGGCACTAGGTAAGGTTTGGATTCTGGTCTGCATTCATACCATTTAACTTGAGGAGCAACATGGACAGAGAAAGTAAATCCTGTGTCATCTATCTGAACTGAGCTGAACTGGTGCCTGTCTCCACCCACAGTGTTTGTCTCCATTCACTGGTTGTAAAGACAACCTACAGCAACTTGCATCCTAATTTAGGAGGCTCAGTTAAGTCAAATAGGAGGAATCCAGACCTCCAGCTCCACCAAACTCTTTATCCTCTCTGTTCTTGCTCCATTCCATTTTTCTTCACTTTTTTGCAAAACACGCAACAGTAACACAGAGCTATAAAGAGAAAAGGTGAAGGCATCACAATCTTTTCCTTGCATTCAGCTGTGCAGAAATGATGCAAAAAGTAGCCCTTACTCTTAAATCTTTTGAACCTTTTATAGATTATGAGTTTTTAAAAGCTGGACTTCATTTTGCTTGCAAGGGAAATCTCCTTTCCATAACTTAAAGGTGTTTTTGAGTATTTAGTTCCTAGTAGTTGACAATGCCCTTAAAGTCATTGCCATTTTCTGTCCTTCTGGAGTGTCTCACTGTACAATATACGTAAAGGTAATTAATAATGCATAAATCTGTAAAGGTATGTTTCCGTGATTTTTGATTTATGATACGGTTTGTGAAACTGGACCAATTTACTTTTGGCAAATGTTTTTTTAAGGAACAGACATTTTCAAGCTATTCACATATTAGCATCTTAACATAACATTTAAAAAATATGTCCAAGTGAGCCACATGAAAATCTGATATAAACAGGACACTACTTGATGTATTCAGTGGGCATCATATTGGCAGGAGTCTTCTTGCTACATTAGAATCTATCAAATGAGGAAAGCACCAATTAGTGATTAAAAATAACAATCTCTTGGCTCTTGAAGAAATCAGCTTTCAGACAGGTAATACAGATTACTCAGGACTGTGTGTTTCAGTTAAATTAAAGTGCAGGCATCTGTAAACAAATCAGATGTGCATGGCTATTTTAAGAACACCACAATGGCATTCCATGACTCCTGAGGTCATGAGCCAAGTGAACTCTTAAAATTGAATACAATTATAGATGTATTATCTCCCTGTCAGGAAATATCACTCACATCAGAATTGTCTTACCACCTTCTTTACATGTTGTGCAAATCCCAACTGCTAAGGGATATTTCCATTTAAAGTGCTTGACAAAAAGCTGAATGATTTTTTGCATAAAGGTTATGAACAAAGGATGGAGTCCCTGCTAAATTTAAGTGTCACAGAACTGCATCATGCTCCAAAAGCAGATTTGTGGGGTGATGGAGCTGGTACAGGAGACTTGTAACAGAATATGGAGCCCTCTGATCCTTTCCAAAGTCAAATTTATTGACTTAAAGCAATTCTGACACAAGGGAGAGAGAATCCTCTGGTATCTCCATTTGTTTGAGATTTCAACCTTCTATCTACCACAAGGTGTTGAGTCAACTTGGAAAGTCAGTATGATCTGTACTCATTCTACAAATAAACTAGACTTTAGCATGTTTCCTGAATTTTGCCAAATTAATTAATGTTGCTTAAAGAGGTCTTGCCATTAACTGTGCAAGTCAGGCTGATAAAAATCATTTTACTTCTTTTGGGAAAAAAGACAAAAGAATACAATTTGTTTTCCATTATTTTGCTTCGTTACATACAGTTCAATTTTCTTTGCATTTTCAGGGTGAGGGGATGGGATCCATCCTGTTTATTTGCTGTTTAGTGTAATGAAATAAAACACACAGGTTCTGAAAAATTATCCTAGAGATGATGATTATCATGAGCTTAAAATTTTTTAATAAGATTTTTACACACTAGCACAATGAATATGGTTTTAGAAAAAGTAACAGTCCTGCTGAATGATTAATTCTTCAGATATTGCCATTTTTAATGTAAATGTATTGAGGTACAGCTACATACTAGAAAGTGACCATTTCTACATGGCACTGCACAATCTCATGTTCCCTGGTGCTGTAAACAAACAAGCTTTCTTGTTCTGTAAACAAAAAGGATGAAAGATGTTCAACTTAATCAGAAAACAAATTCAGAACTGTTTTCTTATTGGCTCACATATAAGCTGTAATAAAGAATTTGCTGTTTAGTTAATGATTCTGCAGATGATTTGCCAGTCAGAATAGAACCAGTGCATTGTCTCATAGTTGTATTGACTTTGCACTGATAGTAGACAATGATTTTTTGCCAGAGACAAACGTGAATAAACTCATATGACTAAATACATAGAAGCAGCATGTCTGATGAGTAAGATTTTGCATAAACAAGTTCCTGACCATAAAGACCACTTTAAAGAAAAGCCTGAAGAAGTTAATTACATCATGCCTCAGTTATGACTCAGAGTCCTCCTGCTGAGTAAGAAATTTACAGAAGGAACAGAGAATTTAGAGCACCAAATCAAAGTAATCCCTTAAAAACTGCACATAGCATAAACATTTAAAACAGAGCCTACATGATTTATGGGCATAGGGCCAAGTTTTAGTGCGTTCTAGGGTGAAATTTCTGTTTGAATCTAAGTGACTTAAGAAGCTTAACTTCCATGAACTTTCAATGGGACCGTGACAGTGCCAGTATTATTTTCCTAATTGTAACTTTCCTGGATAATGCTGGTCTCTTCACAAATTCCTGTGTAACTAGCTCCTAAAGCACTGAGCTGTGCAGTTCAATGGAGCCGTACCCTGTTACCTAGTGATACACTAGAGAAATACATTCACACACAGGGCACTTTGATAAGGGTCCAGTAATGTATTTTTAAGGATTGCTGTACACCTGGAAGTGAGAAACTTAATTCTATGGCCAGATAAGGAAAAAGTAATATGTATTATTTGCAAACACAGATTTATAACAGGAGAACAAAGACACTGAAAAACCCTAGAAATAATATATCTGCTCTATCATGCTCTACAATAAAGATTGTTCTTCCACCCTCCTAACTAGTCTGAGAGGCTGGCTGATTAGGAGAGTACCCTGAGCCAAGATGCCCTGGAATGGTTTTACAATATCACCTTTCCTGCTCTTCCACTCATTTAAAAGGCAACACTCCCATCCCGTTTATCTGTCCCTTGTTTCCTGTAATTTGAAATGATGATATCATATGATAAAAGTTAAATAATCCCATCCTCTCTCTTAAATGTTTTTGATTAACATACTAGTTGCATATTTTAATTAGCATATTCCTGCTTTCAGCTTTAAACTGATTTTCCTCTTAAGGACACTGTGATTTCCAAATCTCATATTATAACATTTATTAACACATATATGTTTAGTAACATAACTGTAAATGGCTCACTCACAGCTAGCTAAAACATTGAAATATGATACAGAGAAACAATTGATAAGCATGAATCAGTGACACCCCTATGCCTCCTGTTAGCTTTAAGAAACCTTTCAGGCTGCCCATCTCAGGCTGCCCTCTCCCGCATTGTGCAGGTATGTTTACATTGTTAGTTAGTCCTACACTTGTGTCTGAGTTTGAGCACTATTTCAAAAATCAAATCTTAAACCCTTGTGGTTTGCAGTCTGACACACCACATTGAAATGCTAGAAAGGGGTCAGATTTCCAAAGCTGAGCACAGTCTTCTTCCTGTAGGCAGTCTTGGCCGTAGGTCAGGTGGAAAATGTTGATGTCTAACAGCTCAAAGACAGTCAGGAATAGGTTTTTACACTTCTCAGCTAACAGCTCAGTAAAACAAGTTAGCTTAAATCACCATTTAAGCTTCTTCTTACTTGCTACATCTAACAGGTACCTGTGAGGTGCTACCTGATCATGCCTTAGTATGGAAACAACAAAGCTGGATCAGGAGATTTCCCAGGCCATACCCGTGGAACTAGACCTGAACCAAATATAAATGAACATGCTGAGAAGTATGAACAGATATTTTTGCCTATCTTAACAAAAACCCATATTTTAAAGGTGTTTTGGCACTGCAAAACACAGAGAAGCATCTCCAAGGCTAAATCAGCAGATGGATTTATATGTTGCATTGATCAGAACTGCAGTATCCAAAATTTAAATGCTTGATCATTTAACAGAATCCTCAGTCCCAGGTAAGCTGTCCATAGGATGCATGAAGAATACCCGGGGTTCTCAGAATAGGATACACAGAAGACAGCAAGGTGAGCTGAGACCCAAGAAGTGTGTGCATGATGCAGGGTTTCTTGGCAGGACAGGAATTTTGTGTATCTGCCCAGTCAGAAGTGCAGTAAGAACTGAATAAAGACTGCAAGATTCCTACTGATGGTTCCTAGAAGTTGGAAGAACACATCTAAAGCATTGTAAGATGTTTGCACCAACTTCAAGACAAGCCCTTATATGTTTTAAAATCATGGACAGTGAGTGCCATTGCATTTTTGAAAACCCCTTTAGGCACCCATCGTTACAGAAGTGAGCTAGGTCACTTTTAAAAGGAAAATTTATATGCCAAATTCATGATTGTTCTCTTGTAGCTGTAGCTGATTGTGACAGAAAGTTGAGAAATTGTTAAGAGAAGAACTGGGATATCACAGGAATACAATATCTAGACCTATATACTGACAGATCAAAACCATCAATATGACATGTGAAGACGGGCAATTTAGAACCAATAACAAGAATCTGCCAAAATCTAGCACTTCACCAACTAGAGATGACTGAAGAGAAACAAGATCTAGGGCATCAATAAATATACTGTTATCAAGAGCCATTCATGCGTGTGAATGTAGAGGCATAGTCACTGGCTGGTTTAAATGAGTAAGTCCAGCAGAAAGTCAGATGTACCACTGTCATTATAAATGATTCTGGCAAGGCCATATGTACAGTTCTGGTCACTCATGTCAGAAAAGAAGAATTCAAACTGAAACAAAAGCAGAGCTGGGATAGTTAGACTGATCACTTGAGCACAGAGACTCATATACAGCAGGAAACAGCACTTTCCTGTTTACTGCAGTCAAAAAGTGGCTGAGGGGGAATATGCTGCTGCTAAAAAAAATATAATAGGGTAAACAATGGAGAGAGTAAAGAATTATTTAAACCAAAGGACAATGTAGGCACAAAAAAAAAAAGAGTATAAACTGTCCATGAACAAATTTAGTTTGAAAATGATGCTTTTGACCATCAGAAGACATTTCTAAACAGAAGAATAGGAAACATTCAAAGCTCTAACCTTCCTACTTTTAAGATGGAGGATAACATGTTATGATAGAGGTTGAATCTGATGCACCCAGTGTTTCTTAAATGTACAGCCTGGACACTTCTGTGAAAACATAAATCTCCTCCAAACCTCAGATCAAGAACCGCCTGACTACCCAAGAACTACAGCCAACATCACACCTGATGAATCCTGAGATTCATCAGTCCCTGAATTAAAAATTAACGGAAGCATCCCTCTGTAAAATAAGGCACCTCCACCCAAAGAAAGAAATATGAAACTTGGATTCACTGCTCCAACAGAATTAGAAACAAACTTTATCCTTACAGTTAAACACTTAAACAAAAATTGTAGATTCTAATAGTTCTACAGTGCCGGCTGTTAAGAAAATCATACATATCATTGCAACAGTTACACAAAAAAATATAGCTAATAGAAATATATTTATGTTCTAATACCTATGGCCAAAGCAAGCTCTTATTAAATATTTAGTCTTAATTTTTCAAGAACATTGCTAGCATAAAAATAGTGTTACAATATTAATTAGATTTTCATTTTTTTGTATAATACACTTATGCACTTATTAAGTGTTGTAGGACAAGCTCAAAAATCTATTCAAATTGAGTAGTTGTAAAAAATGTTTAGTTTATACACCTATTCTATTTTATTTGCTGATACAATTGTCCTCTTGACAAATTAAATTTTCCATTATTTTAAACACCTTTTTAGACAATAAGAAAAGAAATACAAAATTTAATGTTTCAAATTAGGCCAAACCATATAATCTCTTATGCTACATTGCTAATGGCTTTAGAAATGTAAACAATTTTGATACTGAATAGCACCATTTTATAATTAGATACAGCTTTTACATGTTTTGTTGACTTCAGTTTATATGATTCCCTACTGTAATTATAAAGTGAATGAACTATTAAGGATTAAACATTAACTATTACTTTAAGGGCCATATTTCACCACCACTTCCACATGGTTTATGGAAATTCTCACATTTTTATGAGAATTGAGATGTGGAATTCTTGCATTCTTACAGACAAGAATCAAAGGTTTACGTAACTTCTGTTCCTGTGGTCTTGTTCCATCTGCCTCTGAGAGAAGATTTAAAATATATACTCTGTATTATGAATTTACAGGCTATCAGATATATACCACTTGGCTGATGAATTCTAACTGGCTGCTGCATATGTTCCTGAGGTACATATTTAAATCCAAATTATATTTAAAAAAAAGCCATAAGAAAATGTACTGTACAGAAAAAGGCAGAAATAGTAGAGCTGTACATTGGATGACCCCAGGTCTTTTCCATTTCTAGTTGCTCTGGTCATTTTCACAGACTTGTTTAGTCATAGCTATCCTTTTTTGTTGTACCATCTGCTCTCCGTGTGTTAAAAATAAAGAATCTAACATCTGGAAAAGTTAGGTTTGCTTTATATTTCCTTAACCTTTGAAAGAGCCTAGCAATCGTTGTCATCATCCAGATCCAACAACCAAAATCCTGTGAGTCTGTAGGTTTTTGGCTATTAGATAAATTAGTTCCCTTATTTTTATGCTTTCTGATTTTCTTCCTTTTTTTTGTATCTATTTCTGATATTTTGTTCTGTTTGTTTATTTGTTCAGGTGGCATAAGTTCTCCTTATTCCAAAACCTCAAAAAGGAAGATCATAACGCTTTGTAAAGGCATACCAGTCAGGTTACTTCTTTTTACAGCAGTAACCAGCTTTCCACAGTATGAAAAGTACTCACACTGTGTGGCTTATTAAACAACATTGCCATCACACATGATATAACATTATAGTGGGCTGACATAGGAAATTCTAATGAGAACGAGCCAGTGATAGACCATTAGGCACAGATCTAAACGAAGTCAATAAAGTTACATCAGAAATAATAAAAGAACAGGTATAAAAGAGAAAAAGTTCTAAGATGGCAGTGTCTGATTATTATTGCCTTGACCCCTCTATTAGGATTTCTGGACTGCTCTGATGGCCAAGCAAACTCCCTCTCTGCATCTTAATCTATTTCAACACATATCTACAGACTGCACACAAAACTTGCTTAATCTTATCTGTACAAAGGAAGATATATCGAAAATATCATGGGAAAAAAAAAAAGATGTCTCTTCTCCAGTATATAGCCTTATTTTTCCGGTATAATTAATATTGTCTTGTTTTCTGCTTCCTCTCTGAAGCTCAGATTAGGGTAAAAATTAAGAAGGCTGGAGAGGAGATGTTGAATACCAGTCAGATAACCACCTGCAGCTACTATTGTGCAATCCTCATCTGCAGATGTTGCTCATTGTCCCATGCTGGGGATGAATTCTCTGGTGTCATGCTGAAGGACGTAGTCTTTGCTTCACATCTCTGTGTTTTAGCCATGATTATCACAGTGAGCTGTAACGACATCTTCTGAGTCAAAAGCAGGGCTTGGCTAGATCTGCCTGTCTTTAGGAACTCTTCTGCATATACCTCCGCATGTCTTGTGAGAATCCACATATCTGTCACAGTTCCTAATCAACAAAAGTTAGCCCATTCTCCTTTGAGTCTGCTGGAACACAGTTAAAAAATGCATGTTTCCACAGGAAGATGAGATTTATCAGAGGTGAAGCAGTTCCCTTCCTAATTACAAGTATATATACATATTCATATATGTACACATGTATGGAATAAATTTGGAATAAATAAATAAAGAAATATGCATAAATATACACACATCAGTACAATTTTGATATTCATGACTAATTTCTTTTCCTTCTCTAAATCTCTTATCTGGCCTTCTGGCTTCATTTTTACTTGCTAACAGAAAATAAACAAGAGCTTGGGTCTCCAGCGCTATTTTTTGTGCAGTGGTTTCTTTCCTAAGCAAGCAGGAAAACTGAGAAGCAGCTATGCTAAACATCTCGCTACGGTGCAGATGAAATATTTTCTGCTGTGCTTATTTCTTCTGCAGCCTATTCAGTGTTGTTTACCTTTTCTTCATTCTGTGCCTCAAGTCCTAAGCAACACTCACTGAAGCATCATGCAGCCTCACTGTCCTGCGGGCTGAACAGGTAATTTTTCTGCTTCTCCAAAGTCTATATTAAAGTACATACCACAGTCTTATTCTGTAATATAGAGACTGGCTCACAATGGGATTCTTCTATTTCTATGACAGACTTTCACAATTCTCTGCTCAGTCCTATGGATGATAACTGGAGACTAATGCACTTCTTAACCAGAAGAMAAAAAAAAAAAAAAAAAAGGGCTGATCATGATATTTTCATATTAAGTCATGGACGTAGAGAATCAGAAAACAATGCCTGGAATGGTGAGATGTTTGCTTTGTTAGTAGACCAAGATGTAGTGTACTGGATATTCAAAGGCATGTATAAGATCCTGAGAGACAGAAAGAACAGAAGTTCAAGTTGCAGCACAAAATATGGAATAAAAGGTGTTAATTTCACAGTAATGTTTTATTGTAAGGTAACAGTGCCCACCTGCTAATTAGTCAGTTTTGCTACATAACTGTAACCCTGCCTACCTATTTTCAAAAATCAATTTACCTCCACAGTCTGCTGATTTCCCTTTGAAAGGACATTTATGAGCCTGTGTGAAATTAAAAGCTAATGAAGTCTGCAACCCATTTGGAAAATCCCTCGAATCCAGAGGCAGCCTGTGCTCTCTTGTCTAAAGCTCTCCCAGGGATGTCTGGATCAGCCCAGAGCACCAGCCAGGAAGACCCGAGATAACTCTGTGTTCTAGAAATGTCAACAAAGGTCTCTGAAGGAAATACAAAGTCATCCAGTGCTTAATCATGCCAAGTTAGAATCAATTATTAGGATTCTCATATTCTAGTGTTTGATTGTTTGTGTATTTTGCTGTTTTCCTGAAGTGTGTTTGTTGTACTAAAGTTATATCTTCCAGTGTTTCAGTACATTAAAGGTTAGCACGTAAATTGTTAAGCATATGTCACACTTGAGAGGTCACCTGTAAAATCCTGAAGCTTGAAAAACATATCCAGCTCTCTACAAATTAAACTGCAGTGGAATAAATCTAATGACAGCTTCAGGCAAGAATAAAGTCAGTAGGTTTCTAACGGATCTTTGAGACAATATATCTTTTAAATTTTTTTCTGTATGTACTTCTTGCAGCTTTTCACACAATACAAGTTCAAGCAATAAGTATGTATTTATTAGGACCATTCTGTAGTAATGTAAATTTAGGGGAACACATCAGTAAGGAAGTAGGATAGCTCTCTCTGTGCTTCTGCAGTGTTTTGACCCTGAATGGTCTCTGAGCCAATGTGAGACAAGGAGAAGGAAAATGGAATATTATAAACAGGCAGAGTTTCTGTTTTCATATTAAGATACTACCAGTCATGTTTTCTTCATTGCACAAACACAGAAAGCAGAGGATGGCTAGATGCTAAGCAGGCAGACTGAGATGTTTTGCAGGGCTTAACTCAGTGGAAAGGCTCCTATTCACACCAGTAAATTGAAAATCAGTCCACTTGAGGGTGATAACGAATTCCACAAAACAATCCAAAAGGCCAGACTTTCAGGCTTAGAAATAACAGTGCTGGCCTAAATGCTATGAGGGGCACAGAGGAAATTTCAAATGAAAGTAGAGAGCTTCTTACTGAGGTCTAATAATTACTGATCTCTGTATAATATAAACCAAACTACTTGACAGAGAAGAATCTGAGCATTAAAAAGGAATGTCTCAGGGTGTTTTGGCACCTGTTCATATCCAGACATGTTCCAAGTTATCTCCAGAAATGAAATAGAATAATTGGGTCAGGTCCCAGACATTCATTTGCCTGAAATAAGAGGGAGGAAAGAGCCTAGCAATCTTTACCATCATCCAGATCTGGATATTCAGAAGAACAGTTAGACCCTTTCCATCAATTTCCTCCAAATTTAGTTATCAGCCAAAGGTTTTCCAGTGCTGAATGTTGTTATGTTTAACACCTGCTGTGTTATTGCACAATTTTTTTATGCTGACATTA
Source organism: Apteryx rowi (assembly GCF_003343035.1). Classification (NCBI taxonomy): domain Eukaryota; kingdom Metazoa; phylum Chordata; class Aves; order Apterygiformes; family Apterygidae; genus Apteryx; species Apteryx rowi. The sequence continues at coordinate 1,342 of NW_020448886.1, read as the reverse complement.
AAACAGTGAGAGGAGAGTGAGCGATTACACTCTCAGATACAACCTATGCTTTTGAAGATTTACTTCCTGGATCTGACAATTAAAAAAAATTAACATAACTACATGTTTGCCTTTCTACATACCGCAGTGAGGAATACTCCATTTAGTGCCCTCCTATTTCTTATGCTTATTATCTGCCTTCACAACCGATGGATATTCTGCACTTCAAATTACTTTGATGGAACAAAAGCAATTGCAGTAGTGTTACAGCAAGACCTAATGTCGGTAGTTATGGATAACTACTTTAACTACTACTCAGGCCTAAACTTTGCAGGGTTTTCTAAAAAGGCAATGAGAAGCCTCTCTAGGGGCCACTGCAGTCACTCTGTGGTCCCCCACTTGCAGATGCTGGCCGACTGCCTTGAGCTGTGGGCTGAAGCAGGTGAGCTGGAAGAAGCTCATCCAGCTTTCCACACCTGCTGGGATGCTGGTTATGTAGTCTCTGCCTGGGGTTCTGCCAGAATAGTGTTGTAAAACATTTCCTTTTCACCAAATAATGGTACAGTTCAATTTTTCTTACAAGCTCTAATCAGACTAAATGAGACCTAAACCTTCTTCCAAAATACACATTAGATGTCTGTATCTGTATGTATACCAACTAAAGGAACATTTCTAATTGTAAGTGCCAAGCGGATGCACAAAGCCAAAAGATGCTCAGTTTTGGATTAGTAGGAATGAATAACACAGATTCTTCTTACTGTGAGCAAATAGGGAGGTGACTGTAACTTGACTCAGATACTAGCCTGCGGTGGCCACCAATGCAAATACATTAGTGGAACTCTGATGAGATGCTACGTGTGCCACTAGGACAAGCTAAAACCATGAGGAATTATAGCATTAGCTAGTGAAATGCAGACTAGTGTGAGGTGTGGAAGAGGATGCAAAGAGCAGGAAGGGGAGAAGACTTTTTTTCCTGCAATATTTTATATGTACACACAGGTGAAAGCTGTAGAATTAGAACACAGCTTGTTTGTTCATCAGTGTAAGGGTTGTACAACTGATAGCTGCATCTGCCACTTCTGGCCTCAGTCAGCAGTTTGAAGGGTGAAATATGCCTGGTTAAATTAAATGATATTTAGCTTTAAAACACAATTGTTGGAAGGCTTCTCTGGGAAGATTCTTGATAAATTCCATGTTCAGCTACTGCCGCCAGGTTGATGTTTCCAGTGTAGTCAACCATTTTGCAGTGTTTGAGGTTGCAATCATTTATCACTGCTACATTTAAAGACAGTTTGCTTACAAGTCTGGATATTCTTCTTGTGGAAAAAAAAGGATTATAAGCTTGTTTTTTTTGGGGGGGGGG